>NC_056511.1:45575475-45580674 GCF_014905685.2 Nematolebias whitei
ATATGTACTGTATGTATGTAGCTACTGTATATGTATATATATTTTGTCATTTTCAAAAATATTGTTGTAACATGACACCATTTCAAGAAATGGTTGTATCATCATGAAAACACAGACAAGGACCCATACCACAGTAGTATCAATGCCAGACCTGTAGAGCACCTTGCGGCGCTGTAACACTGCCACAAACATTCACCAAAAACAGGAAACAAGGTGTGGAGCATGCACATAAAACAGCTGTTTTTGCTCTGCTCTCTTAAGGAAACATTTTTCATTCGTTTTTTCTATTATTGCAGTAATATTGTATACAAGCGTTTTGCAGAAGTTGCAAACTAGAGTTTGTATCATAAATATAAGAATGTATTTCGGCTGTATCAATACATTTTTCATGTTTGAGTTCATAGTTTGGGTCTATGACATCTTGGTTTTTCAGAGGTTATGTTTCGGCCGTCAACTTGAAAACACAAAAATTGTCCTAATCTGGAACCCACTTACACCAATTAATGGCCTTAGTTTGTTAATTGAGTTTATGTCTAAATGTCATTTCCTTATGAATTGTTCTGTTCAGTATGGCTGTGTAATGGTAAAAATGATAAAATCATCACACTTGGAGGATGTCATTTCAATTGTTTAATATTGTGTAAAAATAATACATTAAAAAGACAAGCCACAAAACTATCATTTTTTTCAAAATTCCAACTTTCTGTCATGAAGAAACAATTAAAACAAAGAAAAATATAATTGCTGTCAGTTCATGATTGCATAATTCTTTGAAATATATATATATTTTTTTACTTGACCTTCTATCGTCCATAAATGGAAGAGTTGCTAATCCACCGGCTTGAGACGGTAGTTGCTCAACACACCCACCCAGCAACTCGTTCATCCTGGAGCCTTTATAACAGCTGACTCCACTGCAACCACACGAGACAAAGTCAGCACGAACGGAAGGATGAACTCTTTCAGCACGTTCTTTGTACTCAGCGTGACTGCTGCAGCTTTCTGTGCACCCGTCACTAAAACTGCAGTAGATGATCGAAGTTTTGCCGAGGTAAGTAAGGTTCATGCTCATCTTTTGGCTTATCTTCAGGGATTCTCCAATGACAACAACAATATATATTGTCTTGTCTTGTTTCCCAGGGCTACCTGAAGAAATTCTTCAACCTCACGGATGAGAGAGGCCCATCAACTAGACGAGGAGGAATCAGCCCCATGACGAAGAAGCTCACTGAGATGCAGAGCTTCTTTGGGCTTAACGTCACAGGGACACTGGATGCTGAAACCCTGGAGATGATGAAAAAACCCCGCTGTGGTGTTCCAGATGAAAAAGTAGCTCGTTTTTCTACCTTTGGAGACAAACCCAAATGGAACAAAAGGAGCCTCACCTACAGGTACAGGATCTGAACACACGAGACATACGTGATGTGAGACAGTGGTGCATTTCTCCACTCTTCTGTAATGCAGGATACAGAACTACACACCTGACATGTCTCAGGAAGAGGTGGATAATTCCATTGAGAAAGCTCTGCAGGTGTGGGCCAAAGTCACTCCTCTGAAGTTTACAAAGATGAACAGCGGCACGGCTGACATCATGATCTCTTTTGGTCAGCGGGGTGAGTAAAAAGTACATTTTTGAGAGGTTGATGGTGGAAAAACATACTTTAGTTGCTTCATCAAAGACATTGAATTAAATTATGGTATATCTGGTCTTGCACTGTTGTTATTTTTGAAATGTAGCTGAGATATTCCAGAATAATCTTTATTATCACTGCACCGAAGAACAGTGTTTGTACAGTCGTCGAAAGATGGGCGGAGTGCACGTTGCTGCTGCTCCTAAGAGCGCGGCCCCTTATTCTTTAGATGGAAAAAGGGGAAAGACCATGAGGAGAGGATAGTGGTGTTCCAAAAAAGATCTCTTCACACCTTGTCCTTGTCAGGACATGATTTAAGACATCAAAGACTCTACCTGCAGCACATTTATAAACACATTACATCTGCATTTGATGACAGGACGGTGGGATTTGTCCATGAAGCACTTCCAGATAGTCCTGATAAGATGTTGGTCAGCCGGTACATCTCTGATAAGCGTTCACAGAAGTTCTCGGGGGTTGGGCTACGTGAGAGATAGAACAGAACCTTCTTAGTTACACATATCCCAGGAGAAATTTGATAAGTTGTCCTGCTTCGAGGCCGAATGGGGAGTCACATTCAGATAAGCTACAGTTGTGAATTTTTTTCAGGCTGACATTTGTTTCTCGTCAGCCTTGAGCCCTGCTGGTACTTTCGATCCAAAATGGCCAGATTTGTGGGCACTCCACTGGTCCGTGCTTATTAGCTCCCTCCAAGGTCGTCCCCGACATGCTGGCAAGTCCTAGAAGCCGCAGGTGGCCTACGATTCTCAGAAATTGCTTCTATCTTACAGTTGAGCTCGTCATCAGCTGAGTCTGCTCGAAGCACGAACCACACCTTCAGATAAGGTCGGCAGCTTGGCCACGGCCAAAACTGCTGCTGTCGCCTTCTTTAATAGCCGATAACGTAGGTGTCCGACGGTGCCAAGAAGCAGAAACCCTTCTATCATAAATCTTTGGTGTCCTCCTGAGACGATACAGGAAGTCACGTCAACTTATCCATGATGTACCCTGTCGCGTGCATCTCAGTGGGGCATGAGGGTTCTCCAGGACCCTGTCTCGGTTTTATTTTTTTTTATCAATTGCAATCAATTACTGAAATTCCAGCTGATCAGATCCATGTCAGTAATTAACTGTTTGAAAGATGTGTAAATAGGAGCTCCGATACACAGGACAGAGAGCAAAAGAAAAAAGCAGGAGGGAGAAGGGAAAGGGAAGAAAATGTGTCCGTCTTGCTCGAGAGCGAGTGAGGGAAAAATGTTTTTTTTTTAAATGTGTTCCATAACATTATGTAAATGATTTCATGCATGGGAGATGAAACTGTGTTAGATCCTGATTTACTATGATGATGTTCTACGACGATACACAAACAACACAAATGAGTTTTTAAAATGGCAAATCCAGATTTCAACATGTGACAAGATGCTCTTTCTAACAGCTCATGGGGATTATTACCCTTTCGATGGACCTGCTGGTACTCTTGCACATGCATTTGCACCTTCCCAGGGCATTGGAGGAGATGCTCATTTTGATGACGATGAAAAATTTATATTTCGTTCAGGAAAAGGTGAGTTTGTCATTTATACATTGTTTTACAGAGCGCCTCTGTGTGTGTTTGCTACTGACTCCTGCAACTCGTTCATTGTTCTGTTTTTTTTCTGCTTTAGGCTACGTCCTGTTTCTTGTTGCTGCTCATGAGTTCGGCCACTCTCTGGGCTTGGATCACTCTCAGGATCGAGGTGCTCTCATGTATCCCGTGTACTCGTACAGAAACCCCGACACGTTTGTTCTGTCACAGGACGATGTTAAAGGCATCCAGTCGCTCTATGGTTGACAGATGAGCTCCATGTTTGGGGCATGCTGGAATAAACATGTGAAAAACATACTTGCAAAATAAACTGCACTCCTCCTCAGTTCTTTAATTGTGTGAACGCTGAGTCAGCATTTAAACTTTGGTTTTCCTCTTGATCTCACACTAATTCTGAATACTTTGTGCTATTTTTAGCCACTCACAAATCTAAACAATCAGATCGGGCATGAACAGCGTGCTATGATTTTTGTTTTTATAACGTTTACACTTGTAAAGTTTGTAATTTTATTCAAAATTGAATTCCCCATAGATGTCTCTTCAGAACCTTCAAAAACAGTTTAGATCGGTGCCAGCATACTTGATGTAGTTTTGTCTTCTGATCCTACTTTTAGCTGGTCTATTGTTACTTTTAGCTTCTATTCTGCTACTTTTAGCTTTCAGCTACCATTTTGCTATATTAAGCTTATAGCTACTATTCAACTTTTTCTTGTTTTAGGCTACAGATTTGCTAATTTTAGCTACACTTTAGCTGATTTTAGCATTAGCATTTACTTTTACTACTTTTAACAACTGCTTTGTAGCTTTTACCATGTTCTGCTTATTTTAGCATTTGTCCACTTGTTTAAACTTTAGCGAGTCAGTTTTAGCTCTGGCACATAAAAATACAGAGGCAATGAAAAAAAAAAGGGATTTTTTTTATTATTGATGTGATTTAACCTCCAGGATCAAAACTTAATTAAGATCCTTACACAACTGGAACTCAGCCCCCAAATACATCTGATATTTGTGAGTGCAGGTGCGGTTCCTGGTGCCCTGGGCCAACAACCCCTCCGGCAAACCACATCACCAAACTCCTCCCCACCCCAGGGGGTGTACACGCTCCCCCATGACATGTCATTTAGATTACCATGTACCATCACAGACACTCAAAATGTCTTTGAAATATTTTATTTTTAAAAAGAAAGAAATTGAAGAAACTAGAATAATTCTTGTTTAGCTGTGGTTGAGTGGTTAGAGCGGTCGACCTCCAATGGGAGAGTTGGGGGTTTGATTCCACCAACAGTCACATGCTGAAGTGTCCATGGGCAAGACACTGAACCCCTTGCTGCCTCTGATGTGTGTCTCATCAATGTCTGAACGTGATCTAAAGCACTGATTAGTCTCTACAGATTCAGATGGTCTTTGTAGAGATCTAGTAGAGCGCTGCGTGAACGTGTGTGTGTGGAGGTAAATGATTCACAGATTGTTGTGAAGAGCTTTGAGTGTCTTGATCAGATAGAAAGGTGATATATAAGTACAGTCCATTTACCATCCGTCCATTTCTTTACCCACTTCTTCCTTTTCGGGTCGAGGGGGTCACTGGTGCCCATATCCAGCCATCATTGTGTGAGAGGTGGGGGACACCCTGGACAGGTCCCCAGTCCATCACAGGGACACATAGAGGTTACCAACCATTCACTCTCTCACTCACACCTAGAGAAAATTTAGAGTTACCAATCAGTCTAACATGCATGTTTTTGGTCTGTGGGAGGAAACCGGAGTACCCAGAGAAAACCCACGCATGCACGGAGAGAACATGCCAACTCCACCCAGAAAGGCAACCAGACCAGGATTTGAACCGAGGACCTGCTCGCTGAGAGGCAGCAGCTCTACCGGTTGTGCCACCGTGCTGCCCACAGCTGATTCAATTAATTAACATAGCATAGTTATGTTAGAACATAGTTCTCTGCATTAATGGTGCCTTTCCAGACATGCAAGCTG
>NC_056511.1:45580774-45593176 GCF_014905685.2 Nematolebias whitei
CCCCCCCGATACGCCGGATGGTGGACCAGAATCGCCTTGAAGCCGTGCGGAAGTCTTTCTCCATGGCCTCTCCGAACTCCTCCCATGCCCAAGTTTTTGCCTCAGTGACCACCTGAGCCGCATGTCGCTTGGACTGCCTGTATCCATCAGCTGCTTCCAGGGTCCCACAGGCCAAAAAGGCCCAATAGGACTCCTTCTTCCTGCCTGACAGCATCCCTCACCGATGGTGTTCACCACCGGGTTCGAGGGTTGCCGCCGCGTCCGGCACCAACAACCTTGCGGCTGCAGCTCCGGTACAGGGGTCAAGGGGTCTCCATCCCGTATTTCTTAGAGACATGCTGCTCACTCCCTCACTATCCATCCTTCAGTTCAGCCGTATACTGCCATCCTGTGGTGTCAAATTTCAAACAATATTATCGTTTATCTCAATAATTTCTGAGACAATTAATCGCCCAGCAAAATTTGTTATCGTGACAGGCCTAAAAAAAAAAAAAACATCGTAATTTTGGAAATATTAACCACCTTTTTAACAAAAGTAAGTAGTGTAGTGAATCTTTATTCTCTAAGATGTGTGCTGTGTGTGGTTGTTTTTAGGCACAGTGACAGCAGCCAATGCCAGCACACTGAACGATGGGGCAGCTGCTCTTGTTTTAATGACAGCAGATGCTGCAAAGAGACTCAACGTCACTCCACTGGCCAGGATAGTCTGTGAGCAACACACAGGAAACTACTTGTTCTTATATGATTTGTTGGGGGGTTGTTCACATACTGATGCTGCATAATCTCTGTTCTCCTTATAGCATTTGCTGATGCTGCAGTAGCCCCCATAGATTTTCCTATTGCTCCTGCATACGCTATTCCAAAGGTGGGTAATGATGGAATTGGGCATTATTGTTACTAAGTTAAGCAACCTTAGCAAACACAAAAATGACTGTAACTCAGTCAGTTTTACAGCTATTGAGCTAAATTGTGGCTTGGCAGTAGCTGTTAGTATTATAATATACTCTTGAGAACCAACTGATCACACAAGATCTGTTTTGAAAAGTTTGCCATTAAGTATTCCTGACATATCTGTTGTCTGTTAGCAAAATATCTTCTGAACCACTGGACAGATTTTAGTAAAGCACTGAAAAAGTAACTTTTGGAGTCACCCCTCACACTTGAAACTTAAATTTCCCAAGTCAGATGTATAAAGTACTATCAGAGCTCATCCTCTGGATTTGTGTAATTGCTTGTTTTAGGTTCTGGATGCAGCCGGGCTGAATAAGGAAGACATCACCATGTGGGAGATCAACGAAGCCTTCAGCGTGGTGGTGCTGGCCAACATTAAAATGCTTGATATCGACCCAGCAAAAGTCAACATTAATGGAGGAGCTGTGTCTTTGGGACACCCAATTGGGTAAGCTGCTGTTAGGGATTTGTCAGTTAGACTGAAGGGAACCACAACGATGGGGACTGGAATTTTAAGGTGCAGGGATGGGATTTTTAAAAATCTTTTTATCTGGTTTGCTATTAAAGACACTGATGTCTTGAAATTAATGCAAATCATTGGAGAAAGTTTTAGGGGTGAAAGCTCTCATCTGCATTACAGTTAGCTTGGAAAGCTAAATTTGCTACTAGTTTATGAAAAAGTAGTTCCTTTTTTAAGAACCGATGCAGCTGTCTGTGGCATAAAAACATCTTGGAAGTAATAAAGCACGTGTAGCTTTAACAATACGGTAAATGGACTGTACCTGTATAACACCTTTCTATCTACTACACATTCATACAGCACTCTACTACATCTCTACAAAGGTAATCTGAAACTGTAAAGATTACCGTATTTTTCAGCCTATAAGTCACAGTTTTTTGCGTAATTTACATGCCCTGCTACTTATAGGCCAAAGCGACATATTTATGGATTTTTTTCCATATTTATAAACCATTTTTTGGCTGAGTTATGATCGTTTTCATTCATTCTGACTGAAAAAAATAATTGAGCAGTACCACTTTCAGTCACTTGATGGGAGCAGAGTAGTAATAGCAATATGGCATGCTGTTATAGGTAAAAGTGGCTATAATGATAAATTCAAAAAAGTTCAAGACAAAAACAACTGGACCATTTTTAAAATGCAGCTAATTTGACCATTAAAATGTATTTATTAAGCAAATGTTAGACTGAGACACCTTTGCTATAATTTCGAGCATACAAATAATTGTTTTTTTGGTGGTTATCTTGTTAAATTTTCACAGCGACTCGTCACATGCACGCGTTTACTTCTGCGTATCTGCTTTTGAAATACAGCTGATTTGACCGTCAAAGTGCATTTATTAAGCAAACATTAAAATGAGACACATTTACTATAATTTCCAGCAAACAAATAGTTTTTAGATGTTAATCTTGTTAAATTCTTGTTAAAGTTCTCCCGTGCACGGTCCCGCAGCCGCCATTTGGCAGCCCATCAATTTTTGGCACACCGGCCCACATTTCTGGGTTCAACCCACATTTCCGAGTTGTCAGCAGTGACGCGTAACAAACGTGACGTGTCAGCTGTGATGCATAATAAATGCGACGTATATGGCGAAGCCACATATTTATGAATTTTTCCACTTTATTAGACAAATATGGACTGATGCGACTTATAGGGCAGTACGGCGGAAAATACGGTAATCAGAGCTTTACATCACATTCATACACTGATGAGACACACATCAGAGGCAATGAGGGGTTCAATGTCTTGCCCAGGGACACTTCAACATGTGACTGCTGGTGGAATCAAACCCCCGACTCACCAAATGGAGGACAACCACTCTAACCACTCAGCCACAGCTGCTACTTTTAGTAGAGCGTTCATATATATTTGTATTAGAGCTGGACGACATCTCGATATTTTAAAAATATTGATATAATTTTTTTTACTATATAAAACCAGACCTTGTCCCTGGGCTGCCACCTTACCATGGTGGAGGGGTTTGAGTGTACCAATGATCGTAGGAGCTATGCTGTCAGGGGCTTCACACCCCTAGTAGGGTCACCCAAGGCAGACAGGTCCTAGGTGAGGAACCAGACAAAGTGCAGCCCAAGCACCCCTGTGATGAGCAAAATAAATGGACTCAAATGTTCCCTCGCCCGGACGTGGGTCACCGGGACCCCACTCTGGAGCCGGGCCTGGAGGTGGGGCACACTGGTGAGCGCCTGGTGGCTGGTCTTTTACCCATGTAGCTCAGCCGGGCACATCCCGAAGAGGAGGCGTGGGTCCCCCTTCCCATGGGCTCACCACCTGTGGGAGAGGCCAAAGGGGTCGGGTGCAATGTAGGATGGGTGGTGTCCAAGGGCAGGGACCTTGGCGGTCTGATCCTCGGCTACAGAAGCTGGCTATTGGGACATGGAATATCACCTCTCTTGTGGGAAAGGAGCCTGAGCTGGTGTGTGAGGTTGAGAGGTTCCGTCTAGAAATAGTCAGACTCCCCTCGAGGCATGGCTCTGGAACCAGTTTCCTTGAGAGGGGTTGGACACTTCCACTCTGGAGTTGTCCCTGGTGAGAGGTGCCGAGCAGGAGTGGGCATACTTGTTGCCCCCCATCTTGGTGCCTGTATGTTGGGGTTCACCCAGGGGAATGAGAGGGTAGCCTCCCTCTGCCTACGTGTGGGGAGACGAATTCTGACGGTCGTTTGTGCTTATGCACCAAACAGCAGTTCAGATTACCCACCCTTTTTGGAGTCCTTGGAGAGGGTACTAGAGAGTGCATCTCCTGGAGACTCCCTTGTTCTGCTGGGGGATTTCAATGCTCACGTGGGCAATGACAGTGAGACCAGGAAGGGTGTGGCTGGGAGGAACGTCCCCCCTGATCTGAACCCGTGTGGTGCTCTGTTGTTGGACTTCTGTGCTCGTCATGGATTGTCAATAACGAACACCATGTTCAAGCATAAGGGTGTCCTTATGTGCTCTTGGCACCAGGACACCCTAGGCCACAGTTCGATGACCGACTTTGTCGTCATCTCATCTGATCTGCGGCCACATGTCTTGGACACTCAGGTGAAGAGAGGGGCGGAGCTGTCCACTGATCACTACCTGGTGGTGAGTTGGCTCCGATGGTGGGGGAGGATGCCTGGCAGACCCAAACGTGTTGTGAGGGTTTGCTGGGAACGTCTGGCAGAGTCTCCTGTGAGACAGAGTTTTAACTCCCACCTCCAGGAGAACTTCAAACATGTTCCAGGGGAGGTAGAGGACATTGAGTCCGAGTGGGCCATGTTTTGTGCCTCTATTGTCGAGGCGGCTTACCGGAGCTGTGGCCAGGAGAGACAGACGAACACAGAATGGTAGGTCCAGGTATAGGTCCAGGTCCAGATATAGGTCCAGGTCCAGGTATAGGTCCAGGTCCAGATATAGGTCCAGGTCCAGGTATAGGTCCAGGTGTATCTGAAAGACAAAAAAACACATGTTAAGGATAGAAAAAATAATTACAAATACAAAACAGGTTGAGCAGAGTAAGTAAAGACAGCAGCAGGAGTGAAAATTGTGGTCAGTTTGTCCTCCAGCAGTCTAAGCCTATAGCAGCAGAACTAAGGGACAGCTCAGGAAACCCAAGCCGACCCTAACTATAGGATTTATCAAAAAGGGAAGTCTTAAGTCCAGTCTTAAAACTGGTTAATGTGTCAGCCTCACGGACAGAGATTGGAAGTTGGTTCCACAAGAGAGGAGCCTGAGAACTGAAAGATCTTCCTCCCATTCTGTTTTTGTAAATTCTAGGAACCACAAGTAAACCTGCAGCCTGAGAGTGAAGTGCTCTGTTAAAGTTAACAGTCTTGTTAGCCGCCAAGGACTGTCTTTATAGTTGTGATTATCCACCGCTTTATTAATGTGGCGCTACCTCCTCTCACTGTTGAGACTTGAAAATCTGTGTACAGTATTTGTTTTTCTGCCCGTCAAACTTCACGCAGCCTCCTCCTCCCTCGAACTGCTGCTTCACACACGCTTACTAATGTGAAGGCAGCGCGGCTGAAGAGGATTATTATTTAATATATGTAAATAGTTTATGTTTTACACATTTATTTTGTACAGTTACAGCTGTTTACTATATGTGCCTGTGTGACAACTGGGACAAAGCTTTGACTCAGAAATATATTTTTATTACTTTATGGAAAGAAAAAATAACAAGATATATATTGTATATCACCAATTTTCTTAAAATATCGAGATATTAATTTTTGTCCATTTTGCCCCGCCCTAATTAGTCTGAAAAATTAATAAAAAATTAATCAAACATAACATCAAAATCGATGTTAATGGTGCTGATGTGGTGAGGAAGCAATGGGCCCTGATGTCATACAAAATCTGCAGGGCAGAGAAGAGCAACTCACCTGGAACTGATTTTCTGATATGATGCACATCAGAAGATACAATTACAAGTATTTTACTCAATAATTACTGATAAAATAATAAAAATACATAATGTAAAAATACTCTATGTAACCCAAGTATTATTCGGCACACTTATTTGAAGAGCTATTCCGTCAGTCTTAAGTTGTCAATTAGACTTTCTCGTTTTTTGTTAGGATGTCTGGAGCAAGAATCGTTGGTCACATGGTGCACAACTTGAGATCGGGTCAGTTTGGACTCGCAGGGATCTGCAATGGAGGAGGTGGAGCGGCTTCCATTCTCATCCAGAAGTTGTAAGAAAAAAACGAAGACTCACTTTTTACCACGATTCATTTTTTCTTGTTTGCTCCAAATGAGTTAGTGTCGAGAAAGCATTTGTTTTGACTGTAGTTTCAGTGGCCTTAATCAAACGACTAAACATCCTGACTCCAATGTTTCAAACACTCCTTCATTTACAAATGTTTTGTGCAAATCACTGGTTATTATTTAACTCTGAACGGATTTAGTGAATAAATAGTTTTTAAAGTCCTGTGTGGTTATTGGTGCTTTTTTTACGTCTGGAGTTGTTTTTAAACGGTTCTTCTCTAAATGTATTTGTGAACTGACGGACTGGTGACTAGTTCAGGATGTACCCTGCCTGAAACCCACTCCTTAAGACCTTGAACAGGACCGTAAAGGTGTAGAAAGTTGGATGTATCGATGGTGCAGTTGATTAAATTGCCACTAGACACTGCAGTTGTTTTCTTAAGTTCATGAGGCTGACGGTAACATCCTTTTTCTTTACCCACTTTTCTATTTAGGGTTGCAGTGGAACTGATGCCTACAGCAATTACAAAAAAACATTCTCACTCTCACTTATTGATTAGCACTACAAAGATAATGTTATTAACTCTGGATGTTCTCAAACAGGACGCTCAACTCGACAGGACTAGTTGCCATAGCTACTGACAACGAGGCTAATGTAACTGAATACTAACGTTAGCTTGCTACTTGAGAGACGTAGCAGGTTGGAGGATCGAAGAGAGTTGATTGTTGATTTATTTTTTTTACAAATCAAAGTAAACTTGCCATGCTCTTTTCAACAAAATACGCTGCACAGTACTGCTCGCTGCTTCTCTGTGATGAAGGTCAAAAGTGAAACCTCAACAGTCCTGACTTGAAGGTAGTCTTCATGCCCCCTCTGCTGGATACTTTGTACAATTATAGCTGGTTCCAGCATTTTAGGGCTGAGATTTAGAAGAGTTCTATCAGCACGTAATGGGACAATTATCACCGATACCAATATGTCCCCAAACGCCAATATCGGACTAAATGTGGTATATAAATAAATCTGACTTGACTAAATTATTGGCTAAGAGGAACTTCTAAAACGTGCAGAATCGTGGCCCTTGAGGACCTGGATTGGACGCCCCTGTCCTATAGAAATGTTGTAGAGAAAAAATAAGCATTTCTAACACAGAGAAGATGAAATTTCAGTTTTATGTCCGTTCACCGTCTATACCATGGGTCTTCAACTAAAACTCACTCGGGTCCAGTTACTAATTTTTCCTCCCAGTAAAAGGTCAGAACGAAAGTCCAACGTTTGTCTTTTATGGTCTTGCCTACCCGTGTTCACATTTTCACTGTTAACAAACTGCACTATAGTAAACAACTATCTCTTTGACCACATTTAAAGGTAGTCCCAGACAAATACATTTAAGGCCTTTATTTCAGATAAAACAGAGCTCAGAATAAAATACATCTTAAATGTGCAAACAGCCTAATGAGCCTTTTTCTCTTAAAGTGAAGAGCTCCAAGAAGTGAAGGCTTACACTTGAAGTAAAAAGTTAACATCTTTAGAAAACAATTTACAAAGTGGCTCTTTTAGTATAAAGTGTAAACGGAGCAAGTAAAGATTTTATTTTTTTTTTTTTTCCTTTGAGGCACCAAGCTATAAAAAATAAAGTTTTCAAATAAAACACGTCATCATCTTCAGAAAACAATAAAGCAAAATCAACAAAGTCCATGCTCAATAATCCAGGTAGACAATCCAACATTTTTCAGTCAGGCCATCTGGACAGTTTCTTTTTTTTTTCTGAAACGTTTCAGCTTCCATCCAGAAGGCTTCATCAGTCAAGGAAACACACAACAAAACTGATTCTTCCCTCAACAGCTTACTCCAAAGTGGAACAAACCAGTTATGTTGGTGCCAAGATGGTCTCTTTGGTACGTGCCGGCCCTCTTCCTCATCGACAGTCAAACTGGTTCAAAACCAAAAAAAGTCCATGCTCAATAATCCAGGTATACAGGAATGAGCGAGTGAGAAAGAGATTTAAGGAAAAACCCTCAAAGTGAAGTGAAAACATCACGATCCACTGTTTCTTTGTTTTTTCTGATCCTGCTTCAGTTTCAAATGAAAAATAATCCAAAACAGAAATTTCAAGTCAAAGACGAGACTTTCTTATTCTTATAAAAGGTATGTACAAATTGTGGTATTAGACTGAAATGAAAACAAAAACATGAATAAAAATAAAGTACACAGATTCAGAGTGTAGTAGAATAAACACTGTTTATTAAAAACCCTGAAACTAATACTTGCAGTGTGTAATGTTAATATATACTGTATGCTAGAGCACAGCAGGTACACAGTAGCATAAAAATACAAAGCTTGTGCATGAACGGTCCCAGTTTAACTTAAATTTAAACATTATTCCTGGTGTCTGCTAAGAGTTCTGATTTGATTCCATCAATCTTGAATAAACAGTCGTTTGTTTCGTCCACACTGTGGCACAAGTGAGCTGCGTTAAAAAATCTCAATCTGTTATTATGGAATCATTTATTTGTAGTCATGTTGGGTTTTTTTTCATTTCAGTCTAATACCACAATTTGTACATAACTTTTATATTTTGTATAAAATAATTAAATACTAAAGGTTCTGATCAGTTAATTACTTTTTAGGTCAAGGTTTTTTATTGTCGTTTACACCACATGTGGTACATGAGGTGGAATGAAACTATGTACACAGGGTCCCAGCTCCATGAACAAAAGTACAACTTGTAAAGAAAAACTGTGATAAGATCCAAGACATGAAGTAAATCTGCTAAACTGAAACGATGTGCCAACAAGAGAGCAGATGAGCACGAATGAACACAGCAGCATGAAATGGATCAGCAGCATGAGATCAGCAGCATGGATAATTATTTTAATCTTAGATTAATCATCTCAACATCTTATTTTAATGAACTACTTCAGCAGCCTTTTAAGGAGGAGCTTATTTATAAGACTAGAGCTTAAAGTCTCAACGTTTTAACATGAAGGTGATTATTAATTATTTAATGTAATAAAATCCATAAGAAAGTCTCGTCTTTGACTTGAAATTTCTGTTTGGGATTTTTTTCATTTGAAACTGAAGCAGGATCAGAAAAAACAAAGAAACAGTGGATCGTGATGTTTTCACTTCACTTTGAGGGTTTTTCCTTAAATCTCTTTCACACTCGCTCATTCCTGTGTACCTGGATTATTGAGCATGGACTTTTTTTGGTTTTGAACCAGTTTGACTGTCGATGAGGAAGAGGGCCGGCACAAGAGAGGGGGCGTACCAAAGAGACCATCTTGGCACCACGGTGTCAGAATCTTTAGACCGGTCTAAGAAAAGTGCAGCACAATAATCCTTAGCATCCAGTGCTTCAACAACGTCATTAAGAACCTTCAGTGAAGCAGTGGTTGTGCTGTGTTGTTTCCTGAAACCAGATTGATGTGGAGGTAAGATGTTAAATGAGTCCAGGTCATTTTTGATTTGAGAGTTTATCAGTTTTTCTAGAACCTTGGCTAAAATGCAGAGTTTAGAGATTGGTCCATAGTTGTTCAGTGAGGGGGGGTCACCTCCCTTCAGCAAAGGAAGAACAAAGGCTGTTTTCAAGTGTCTGGATGGAGTTTTGTTTTATGGTAAATGGACTGTACTTACACAATTCAATTCAAAAATACTTTATTAATCCCAGAGGGAAATTATTTGTTGCTGTAACTCATTATCCTCATTTCATTAAGAGATGTTATAGATGCTGATGCTGTAGACAGGAAGGATCTCTTGTAAAGATCCATCCCACAGTGGATCCTAAGAAACTGGCTGCAGATGTCGTCCGATCCGTCCACCCAGACTCTGCTGGCCTCTCAGTTCCCCCAGTCTGTAGGACCGCCAGAACCCTGGGCAGAACTCCTCCCAGAGCGATGGCCAGTCCTCCCAGTAGTCTGCCGAGCTCCTCGTCGCCCACCAGAGTCAGCAAAACAAAGTTGCAGGGGCAAACAGACTTTTTTTTACTTTTAGGGGAAGTGGCTGATCTTCCATTAGTAACTGTGTCAAATAAAGAACTAGGAGCAACAAAATGTTTGAAACGGTTCAGGATCTCGTGCTTATCAGACACAGGAACAGAGTTAAGAAGTTGTGATGGGGATCAGGTGTTTGGGAATAGCCAGAGATTTCCAGAATATTTTAGGATCATTGAGATTTTTGGAAGTCTGAGATTAGAAATTACATTTTGTGGCTTTGATGGAAGTTGTGCATTTATTCCTCATCTGTTGAAAATTCAACCAATCAGTGTCTGAGACAGATGTTCTGGCTGTGGCCCAAAGCTGGTGTCTCCTGTGCAGAAGGTCAGCTAGCTCAGGACTAAACCAGGGGCCGTCTCGTCCTTTCAGTCAAGACTGGTACATATTTAAATAAAAGATTTAAAAAGTCTTTCTGTGTACGGTAAGTATGTGTTTAAATACCAGTATCTCAGTGAAACTTAAAGAGGAGCATTAAACAGAGCGAAGGAGAGAGCACAGGGAGGAAGTGGCTGTTCTTCCTCATATGAGCTCTGCTGAGCACAAGTCATCAAATTTATTTAGAAAGTACATTTAAAAACAGCAGTTGTTAAGAAAAGTGTTTACCAATAAAAATCTATAGTTTTAATTTAATGAATATTTACCGCATTCTACGACTTCTCGTCACATGACCTCGATACGACTTCTTGGTAATATTTACCGGTATTTAAAAAAAATTGGTTACGTAGATGTTTGGTACAGTCCTGTCCAGTGATTATGCTTAGATCTTGAAAAGATAGAAAGGTGCTGTATAAGTACAGTCCGTTTAGTTATTGTGATCTTTTTGAAGGTGTAATAACCATGAGTCGGACACGAAGCTTCATGAAGACTCGTGATGGTCCTGCAGTCTGAGCGTGTGTTTAAGGTCAGCTACATTCTGTGAAACACCGTCCGTGGCTGATTCTTGTACTACAACAAGAAAGTTGCACACAGCTGGAGCAGGCTGGGGCACAGTCTCTGATGGACGTCTAAATAACCGGAGCGTCTTATTTATGTACAAAATTATGATTTATCTCACATTTCGTAGAGACAGGTGCAGTTTAAAGCCCAACAGTTACAGACATTTAAATGAGCTTTGCTCAGAGACGATGTCCCTTCTGGACGGTGTCCAGCAGTTGTGGATGCACAGCAAAGTGTCTACATACAGTGATTTGTGGAAGTAGTTCTAAGCCTAGCACTGATGTTAACATAATCCAACCTGTTGTAAATGCAGTGACCCCTGGGGGCCCCAAGTTCAGACTCATCCAAAACTGACTTCCAGCTGTGTCCTTTGAGCAGAGACTTGTCCAGATTCTTCAAATCTGTTGATGAAGCTGATGTGAACATGATGAGATTTTAGTGTTTATTTTTTTTACAACATTTTTCTGAACTATTGTAGTTTTTCACAGGTTCATGAACCATTTTAACTCTTGAGACACCCAGCCTCTCTAAAACACTTTAACTGATCTTTTGACACTCAACCTTCAGAACGTCCTTAAACTTTATGAAATTATGAAAATGGACATTACTGCTTAAAAGTCCAATTCTTTAATATTTTTGTGCACAATAAAGTAGTTAAACTTTCAGAACTAGCTCCACCTAAAATAAAAACGTTAAGTATATATTACTTTTCCTCATTTTAACTCTGTAAAGTGCACATCAGTGTGTCTCATTTATTTCTTTTACTGAGTGAGTCGAGCTGCATTATTTCGGCCCATCTGTCTACGGTGCCAAGTTTTTGGTGGACCCAGCCAGCAGGAGTCAGCCCAACTCTGAGCTGGCAAGGATGATTGTTCCGTCTTGAACTCAGGTGGAACTATTGCTCTGAACCAAATGTGGACTTGTGCACAACACAAGTGTGTTTTTGAACTAAAACAATTTTGCCAGAAAAGATAAGAGACCAAGTTGGAAAGCAACTTGCAAGCATTCTTCCAGCGGAAGTCAAAAGTGGAGCACCACCTAGTGGTCTAATATAAAAGTGAAAAATTTGGAGGTAGAGGTCCATCCATCTTCACCTTGTTCTGAAGTCGGGTCTCGGGGGCAACATATTAACCAGGGAGGTCCAGACATCTCGTTCCACAGCCACCTCTTCCAGTTCTTCTGGGAGGTTCCCAGGCCATCTCAGAGACATAGTCTCTCCAGCGTGTCCTGGCTTGTCCTCGGGGTCTCCTCCCTGTCAGACATGCCCGAAGCCCCTTCCTAGGGAGACCCCAGGGAGCATTTTTCCCACGGGCCCGAACCACCTCAACTGGCTCCTCTGGATGTAGAGGAGCAGCAGTTCTAGGCAAGTCTCTCCTGATAATTGAACTCCTCAGTCTGTCTCTGAGGGAGAGTCCAGCTCCTGCAGAGGAAACTCATTTCAACCTCCTGGATCCACGATCTCATTCTTTCAGCCTCTACCAGAGTTCATGACGATAGATGAGGGTAGGAACGCAGACTCACTGGTAAATAGAGAGCTTTGTCTTACAGCTCAGCTCTCTCTTCACTACAATGGACCGGTACAGAGTGCAATACTACAGATACTGCACCAACCTGTCTGTCAATCTCACGCTCCATTTCTCCCTCACTCATGAACAAAACCCTGAAATATTTGAACTCCTCCTATCTATCTATCTATCTATCTATCTATCTATCTATCTATCTATCTATCTATCTATCTATCTATCTATCTATCTATCTATCTATCTATCTATCTATCTATCTATCTATCTATCTATCTATCTATC
>NC_056511.1:45595776-45597093 GCF_014905685.2 Nematolebias whitei
AGACTGAGAGCAGCTGAACGACGTCAGACTGCCTGCGTCAGCTCGAACCAGGAAGCACCGCTGACTCCACAGAGCATGAACGTGAAATATCCAACGTAAAACTACATTTACCACTGCAGCCCATGTCCAGCAGTCACTGTGCGAGGGGAGGGGGACACCCTGGACGGGTCACAAGTCCATCACAGGGACACATAGAGACAAACAGACATTCACTCTCCCACTCTCACCCAGGGACAATCTTAGAATTACCAATCAGCCTAACATGCATGTTTTTCATCTGTGGGAGGAAACCGGAGTACGGAGAGAACATGCAAACTCCACACAAAAAGGCCCCCAGACCAGGATTTGAACCGGCAACCTTCTCGCTGAGAGGCAGCAGCTCTACCAGTTGCGCCACCATGCTGCCCTCTGTGAGAACAAAAACAGGTTAAATTATGTCATCTGGACCAGTTAAGGGAAGAACGTTTTGTTGTCTGTGAGGTAACATTTCATACAGTACAGTGTTGTGAGGGAACGCAAAGGTTAAAAATAAAAAAAACATGTCCCCTCCGGGGCTCCGTCGGCTCAAACATGTAAACGGTTGTAGAGGCATATTTAGTGATTACTTTCTGAGAGTTCCATCAAAATGTATTGAGTGGTTCATGAGATCTTTAGCTAATGCCACAAACACACCCCGACGTGGTAATGATGGTAAAAACATTTTCATCCGCCTTTGACTTTTGGCAAGAGGCCATAAGAACGAGCCTTTTGCCTTTCATAGGAGCCTATTCTTCCTTTCCACACCACACACACATGTGCATCTCCACTGGGTGATTTGCAATGACATCACTTGACCAGCAGCATACATGGCTACCTGTTGTCTTGTTTGTTTTCATCCTCACCAGATTTTGCACAGCATGGTCACAATCATCAGCCTGGCAGATAAAAATGCAGAATTACCCAAACATCCTCTAAGAACATAATGCCTGTTTTAGACACAAGGCATCTGGTGGCATTTCCTCATAGTATGCTGAAACCCAAGGACGGGGCTGAGGTGAGGGGGAGGAGGGGGAACCGAGGGACACATGCAGCTTTAGGCTAGGATTAAGGGGGAGGCTGTTAAGAAGGGGGTGGGGTTGACGAAGAAGGGTTGACCTGATCACGCCACATGCTTCATCCGTAAAGAGCTTTTCTTGTGCTCTGGCCCTGTTCCTTGGACAGCAAGTTCAGGTCAGACCCAGAGCCCCCACCCAGCAGAGCCCCATGCTGCTGTCAGGATCCACTGTGATCCACTGGTCTGCTCCACCAGCCCGATCAGAATCCACTGTGATCCACTGA
>NC_056511.1:45597103-45599603 GCF_014905685.2 Nematolebias whitei
CAGAATCCACTGTGATCCACTGATCTGCTCCACCAGTCCAGTCAGGATCCACTGTGATCCACTTGTCTGCTCCACCAGCCTGGTCAGGATTCACTGGTCTGCTCCACCAGCCTGGTCAGGATCCACTGTGATCCACTGATCTGCTCCACCAGCCCGGTCAGGATCCATTGGTCTTAAATTTTGAAATTCCCAGGCTTACTTGGCTACCTCACTACTGTTTCTTAGATTATTGAAAAAAATCTGTCACGTTTGTTTTTTTTTGGTTAAAAAAAAAAAAGTTAATAAAATGTAAATAAATATTTGCTCACGTTGACAAAATCCACCTTAATAAAATGGAGGCAAAATGCAAAAAATTGCATTTAGTCATTTTCCTAAAAAAAATCCACGTGTCAATGACTGAATAGTTTTCAAATCCAACTTGAACTAGATTCATGTGTGAGCTACGCTGCGGACTGGGTTCCGTAACAGATTGGGGAACGGCACTGCTCTCTGTAAGACTTCGTCTGTAACGATCTGCACCTGCCCTGCTCTGTGCAGATCGTTAATGACTCTCAGGTGCCACGTATTGTGTTTAATTAGAGACTCCCCTTTATATATTGTGCTCTCCTGCATCTCAGGCAGGGGGGCATTAGGTGCTTAAGCTGCATCTTCACGGTCGTCTCCTAGTGCCTTGGTGTTTCCTGTTTTTCCTACGAGTGTAAGTAGTATCGCTGCCCCGACAGCATTATTTGTTATTGTTGCCTTTTTTGTGATTAAAACACCTTTTTTGTGACCTTGTTGGAGTCCTGCTTGCATTTGGGTCTCAACCACCGCCTGATCGTGACATCGTCTGGACAGAAAGCCCAGCTACAACTTAACAACAACTTAAAGCTGGATTTTTGATACGAGTTAACAGATTTGACGCCAAATGGGACCGCTTCATTTAACAGCTCCACCCCGGTCGCTGAGCGGACCAGAACCGATGAGGATGATGTCGGACTTTTCTACTCCAGTGTTAAATCAGTAGCCGTTGATGCTACACCTACAGCAGGTAACCCAACATTCTTAATAATGCTTGCTTGTGTTTACGTCGGTTACACAACAACTGAGTTTTTATTTTTCCTGCGAGGAGAAGTTATAGTCCCACCAGGCAGACCGGTTCTGAACGAGCGTACGTCGGCCCGAGGTGTGGTGCAGGAGGACGTCAAAGAGAGAGATGTTGGAGCAACTTTTCACTTAAATTCCATTCAGTTCTTTTTTCCAATCCATTCGGTGTGTTGAGCTTCATTAGAACTGGATCCGACTGACGTCTCTTTCCAACACATGTCGTCACAGCAGCTACATTCAGGCGTAGATTAACTACGAGACTCGAGATTTATTCCATCAGTCGTAGCACAGAAAGCAGTATGTTATAATCCACCGCCATTGTTGTTGATATGCCGTCGCTCCGCGTGTGCGTACGCCTGTAGTGTGCATGTGCTTTCCATCGCTGTCTGTTTACATGACAGCGGGTGGCTGCCTTGAAAACCTCCACTCTGAGAGGTGGGTTGAGAAACCTCCGGATTCAACCAGTGGGGTGACTGGTTTGTATAAATCAACAGCCGAACTCCAGAGAGAAAGGTGCGGATTCACTCCAAAAATGTGAGGCGTAAACGGCCCCTTAGGTTCGGATCCGCATGAGACATCATTTTGGTCCCGATCCAGACTGGAATCTGCTATTTAGGAACTTGGGATATAGATGATGAAAATGTGAGAGCAGGTTCATTTTCAATGAATCGTTTCAGCTACATTCCTGAAAATGAAAAACACACAAGTGATATCGTCTTACAAATCATTCCATACTTTGTGTGATTGCTGAGTCATGTTCAGGCTGTTCAGGACGTTACAGCTATCACTTTCTGTTTTTGTAACTTTTATGCTTTTTGAAATATTTAACTTTATTCCCATTTTCTTCTCAAAGAAATGCATTATCGTTTTACATCCTCCAAGCCTTTGTGTCATTTGAAATCTACTTTTGCGTTCTTGCTTTACTCGTGTTAATCATATTTCCTCATGCATTCCAAGACTGTACTTTATTGATTCTGCAGGAAATTGATGAAATAATGTTATAAACTGACTTTCTATGTATATGACTGTTTCTGTACAGTACCCTGAGATGACTTCTGTTGTGATTTGGTACTATATAAATAGACTATAATGAATTGAAGCTTTTTTTTTTTTTACTTTTCAAGTCTTCTAGCCTTTTAGTCTCAATATACTTTATTTTTGTCATTTTAGGACCTTTAAACTTTTTGTTTTCTAATCATTATTATCTAAGCATTATTATCATACATATGATAATATTTCATATGTAATATTTCAACTAATATTGAAGGTTGAGCTAATAGTAAACTGACTTGCACCATTTTCAACAAGTTCTAGTGAAGTCATTCAGCACCGAGCTTTTTCACTGCATTTTTGCAAATAAAGAAGATGTTCCCAGCTGATTATGTGTTTATAGTATTATCCATATCAAACCACT
>NC_056511.1:45601406-45607105 GCF_014905685.2 Nematolebias whitei
ATCACTCAGGCAGGACAAGACAGGACATACCCAACGACGAACCGACAATGACAGAACTGACAGACAGACTTTATATACACACAAACAGGACATGACACAGGTGACGATAATCAGAACAATCAATTCAGACACAAGGGAGAACAGACAGGGGGAAGGCCCACTAGATGGTGCCATCCTTACAATTCT
The DNA here is from genome assembly GCF_014905685.2 of Nematolebias whitei. Classification (NCBI taxonomy): domain Eukaryota; kingdom Metazoa; phylum Chordata; class Actinopteri; order Cyprinodontiformes; family Rivulidae; genus Nematolebias; species Nematolebias whitei. The sequence goes on from NC_056511.1 coordinate 45,601,593, forward strand.
TTTTTGAATATACTTCTGTGCTGAATAACTTGAATAATAAATACATGTTTTAATACATGTCCAAATGGCAAATTCATCTGTTAATAGCAAAGTATATGATGATCTGACAGGTTGAGTCATTAGCTCTTATTATTATAATAATAAATAATAGCAAATATAAATATAATAATTATGTAATATATATATATATATATATATATATATATATATATATATATATATATAAATAAATAATACAATATAATATAAAATATATAATAATAATCATAATAATGTTCTAGACTGTCCAGTAGATGGCACTGTTATACTTGAAATTTATTGTTTAATGTATTATTTTGTAATGTACAGTTTTCATTTATTTTTAGAGGGATTATAATGTAAATAAGATAAAGATAATGTAAATTGTTTTAGTCTGAATCTAAATAATAAAGACTGTAATGCTCCCATTGCAACCATGTGAAGCGAGGGAGCCAGAAGTACACAGAAGACAAATGTAATATAAATGTACATTTATAGTACATTTTTATGCTATCTTTATATTATATCTTAACATGTCCATACATATACAAATGTACATTTATATGTACATATAATATATATAATAACAATAATAATATATTAATATTATTAATAACAAATAGTAATAAAAAAGTAACTGATAAATAACAAATAAATAAATATTAACCGTCAGTGACAGTGGTGTCATGTGGCTGATATGACGATCTGACAAACTATGTTAACCCGATAGATATAGCCGTCAGTTTGTGTTACGCGTATGACATTGTGACTCTCTCGAAGCTCTCGACCTTTGACCTCTCTAAGTGTCTTTAAGAATCTGTTGGACACCTGGCAGGGTCCAATGCTGACATGTTCCCGTTTTTAGTTTTCTACTGTAGTGAGTCACGTGGGTACGTGTCACTTGTTGTATGACAAATATACGGGGTATATATTTATGCATACTTTTCACGAGTTCTTCATTTTTCTGACTGTAAATGCCGTGCATTGAATTTAACAGAAATGTGAACGAGAGACGTTATTATCTTTGACCCATCAAATGAATGGAGTCATTTATTTTCAGAATCAAAGTTTAACATCAAACATTTACATTAATTTGGCAAAATATGAAAATAATAACAGACAGTTTCACAAATAATGAACTTCAAATCACTCGGCGGTGATTTGAGGACTTTGCTTCAGATATTTCTAAAATATCTGTACTGATTTTGTGAGAGAGAAGAGTTTAAGATGAAAGGAGATTATCTTACAGAGAACTATGTGAGGGAATTTAATCTGTTTGACCAGAAGTTGCACGCTCCGTCAGATCTCAGCTTTGCCCACGGTACACTTGGTCGAAGAAGAAGTTTTACCTTGTTGATGATCGATCACCTCAGTAAGAATCCTTTTCAACTGATATCAGCGTCTCCGTTGAGAACTGCTAAAATCCTTAGAGAGTCGTGCGTGGTTAGCTCAAACAGAAATTATAATTCCAAACGTCTCTGGATTCTCGGCAACTCCAAAACTCTCCATAACTCTAGTTCTCTTCTGAACTCCTTCAGAACTTTTCCATTCTCCATGGAATCTACTGCACTCTTTGGAACCGACTGCACTCTAGACTCGACTCATAGAACCGGGAAGTTGTCACATTTTAAATGAGTTTACTTCCGAGTTTACTTCAGAGCTTTCTGATTCGTGGATGGACCAGAAAGAGGAGTGGTTTTTTGACGTAAGTTATTATCAAAAGTCAAGGATTGTTTTCAACATACAGAAAAGATTATTGCAGTCGACCAGACTTCGTGGAGTCTCACTCTTGGTAATCTTCTGAAAAAGTTTAAACATGACATCTTTCTCGGTAAACATTTTAGTTGACCGAAAACCAACCTTTCACATACTTACGACTTGACTCATTTCAGACAGAAAATCAAGAAATGCATATTCAGGTGATTTCTTGTTTGAATGAGGAATAAAAATCATTACTTACTGTTTATGTAAAATAAAAATGAGTAGTTCTTTTCAACCTGTAAAGCATTGAGTGAACTAACACAATTTGATTATCAAAACATTTGTAAGACAGTAATGATTATAAAGAATTGTCTTTTCTGCTTGATTAATTCAAGAAAGAAAGTCATCAGATGGCCCAGACTTATTCAGATTAATGAAAATAACAGTCTCTGTCCATCTGGTAGATTTGAGGTCAGATAAGGGTCAGACCAGGTTCACTACAGTCCCCCCTTTGGAAATCATCACCTGTCCATGGGGATGAATTCCAACCGTGAACTTAGACCTTCAAATGTCCTTGAGCTTGATGTAATCCAGCAAGGAAGACCAAAGTCAGAAGTAATCCAGCAAGGAAACAAAGTCAAGGTAATTCCACAATGTTCTTGGTATTCCATTGTGTTGATTATAATCCCATATCGTCTCGATAATCCCATTGTAGCAATGCTTTAACCCCTTGGAAACAGAGTCTGTAATCCATTGGAAAAAGTCATATAATCCACAACGGTAAATCCACAGCGATTGGAAGTGTTGATTAATCAGCATACAGAGGGGTACCCTTGGATTGAACTGAAGAAGCGGCCACTGGATGAAGAGTTGAGACCAACGTCAGGATTGCAGGTCGCCTCCAGCGAAGGTTGTCTCCAGCGACGTCCAGCCTGTGCCGTTCTGGTTCAATGTGTCATGTAATTATGTGGTTTAAGGTGGGCTTATGAAGGGGATTTTACATAAGGCCTTAAACTATATGCATCTGGTGTGTAAGCTATTATGGTTGGGAACAGCTACAACTACCAGTTAAGGGGTGGAGAATGCTGAAAAGGGGTAACTACAGGGGTTTATGCCTATAGAAAAGTGTTCCAAACTATTTTTCCATTTCTAACTTGGTTTAAGTTAGCTTTACATGGTAAGGTATAGTTTGGTGTAATTGTCTGTTGTCCTTTAGACGAACGACTTGAGATTGGGTGTTTGGTTTTCCCATAAATGTTTTGGAAGTCTATGGCGAGACTTATCAAAAAGAATTAGCTACCCCCCCGAATAGAATTGTTCGAGTAGGTTCGGCTTAAGCGTTGTGAGATCAATGTAGATTATGGTACTCAAAGTAGCAATAATATACATTGACTCCGCAAAGATTGCAATTTAATGAATGAACTGCATGTTGGCATGGTCAAAGGCTTCTTAGTCTCTAACTTACTACACAACAAAATTCATTCTTACCTCAGAAACAACCAAAATCAACTAAACAACGTTTCAACACCGACAAGAGTAGTGACTAAGCATCTAGAAACATCGTTTCACTGCTTATCCTCACCCTGGTTGCCAGATTTCAGTCACGCTGTCCCGTTTTATCAAGGGTAGGTCCTGTGAGTTTAAACTATGGTTAAATTTATTATCCATTAGTTATCTTCAGCTTGGATGACCCTTGTTCCCACGAGGTCTGATTTTGTGAGATCTTTGTCTCCTGAGGAGTTATTGCACGCCTTGTGTTGTTTAACCTGGTTACGGTGTACCCATTTAACAGTTGGCTCTTTTTGGCCTTTACTGATTTTTATCTGGTAGATAATTGGAGACACTTTGTCGACTATCAGATGGGGTTCAGTCCATCTGGGCATCAGCTTACGGGCGAGAGTTCCGGTCCCGGACTCTACTCTCCCAGTTTTGGGTGCAAACGTGTAGTACCAGACCCTGTCTCCCACTTGGAGTTCCTCGTGAGAGGCCTTTTGGTCGTAGTACGCTTTGCGTCCTTCAGCTGATTTTTCCAGGTTTTTCTGTGCGAAAGCAAAAGTGTTCTTAAGGTGTCTTTCCAAGTCTTTCATGTATTGTTGTGTGGTGTAGGCTGTTGCCATGGCAGCATCGCCTGGTTGGTACAACAGGTGCAGAGGGAGAGTCATTTGTCGACCCGTCATCATCTCGAAAGGAGCGATGCCAGTCGACGTGTGTGGAGTGGCCCTTATGGCCATGAGGACCAGAGGGAGTTTCACGTCCCAGTCCTTGTGGTTTGCGGCTACGTATTTTTTCAAAATACTCACCACAGTCCTGTTTGCTCTCTCAACCTGGCCTGAAGCCTGTGGGTGGTAGCCAATATGGAAGTTGGCTTTGACGCCTAGCGTCTTCCACAGTTCCTTCATTGCTTCACCTGTGAAGTGTGTACCTTGGTCCGAGTTCACCCTAAGGGGAAGTCCAAACCTTGAAAATACATGATTCATTAATAACATAGCAGTGGTTTGTGCTGTGTCATTAGGGGCTGGTAGACATTCTACCCATTTGGTAAACGCGCAGGTTACCGTGAGAAAATATTTATTTCCTCTAGAGGTCTTAGTGAGTGGTCCGACCCAGTCAATCTGGAGGTCCGACCATGGAAATGCAATGCCTCTACTATGCAGTGGTGCTCTGTGAAGTGGTCTGGATGGTTGAAACTGGCCACAGATCAGGCACCCTTTTATGTAGTCCTTGACATCCTTTTTCATTCCAGGCCAATAAGCAATTTGTTTTAATGCTTTCAGCGTGGCATTGTCACCCTTATGTCCTGCGGACGGAAGGTCATGTGCATGGACTAACATCACCCCCCTGTGGTCATGGGGGACCACGAACACAGGTGAGGACGTCCGTCCATGAGCGAAAGTTAGGATGCCTTTAAGTAGTTTTAGCTGTTTTCGCAGCTGAAAGAGGACTTTGAGGTCTGGATTGGAATCCAGCTCGTCTTTCGATGGAGTGTATTTGTCTGGGTCAGTCAGATACAGCATCATCGAGTTAATTGCAGGATCCAACTTCTGAAGTTGGATGATGTCTGGGTCAGTCAGCATTGGGCGCACAGAAACTGTGTTATCAGCAGGTTTAGCTGCAGCTTGTGCACGTGTGACTGCCATTACCTCAGTTGTAGCTTGTGACGACTGAGTGTTGAGTAGCCAGGAGGGGTCGAAGGACCACGTGGGTCCGTCAACGGCACCTTCTTTGGCTAGGGAGTCTGCAAGGTCATTGTAGTGCTTGTCATCGCCTGGGACTCTAGAGTGTCCTGGAACTTTCTTCCAGAAGATCTGTAGATCATGTGATGTCACTAAGTGGTCACATGTCATGAAAAGCTCTTTGTGTTTTACCACCTTTTTGTTGCTTGTGAGAAAACCGTTCTGTTTCCACAGAGCGAGATGACACAAGAAACTAAGTCGAGCATAGTTAGAGTCAGTGCAGATGACTAGCGTCTGGATGGAGCGTTCTACTGCCATCTGTAGGCCTATTAGGATTGCAGCTATCTCAGCGTACTGAGAAGACTGAGAGCCTAATTTATAGCCAAATGTGGCCTGTTCTTGGTCCTGGAGGAGAACTCCTCCAACACCTGCTTTGCAGATTGTCTCGTGGTGGAATGAGCATCCATCCACGTACATTGTTGCCATATCTTTGCAGATATTGCTATCAAAGAAGTGGTGATTTGGGTCCTCAGCAGCTGAGGGTTTGCTCACAACCGGCTGTTGGGTGGCTGGTACATCCTGTGTACATTCTTGGCAGATTGCCAAATCAGTGCCCAAGTG
>NC_056511.1:45607205-45623890 GCF_014905685.2 Nematolebias whitei
CAAATATATAGTCTGAGGGTTGAGCAACTACCTCCGTTTATGAGACAGTGACTCACAAAAATGTTTCCTTTATGGAGGAAAGAGGAAGTTTCCCAAAGCAGGATGCATCATGATGACATGAGCACAGCATAGAAAGGTTTATGACTACTGAAAAATAAAAAACGATTAATCTCTGTAATAAAAACACTAAATTTGATTTCATGCATAAAACATTTAAGAAAATCATGATGCAGAGAATTTCTTTAAAAAATGCATATTACCTGCCATCTTTAATGTCAAGGTCTCAAACCTAGATCCTCCATATCAAGATTCATCAAATCATGTTAAGATATGGTGAAGCCTTTTGGTCCAAACCTTGAAAAAACTTTATCCATCGTCTCTTACAATTTCATAAAATATTACAGTCAGAGTAGATGTTGTGATGGAATCAACTTCTACAACATCAATTTTTATCTCAAGATCTTCAAAACACTTTGAGGTCTAGATATTATTATATTTGCTCATTTTGATTGGCTGTGGAGGCAGCAAGATGGTGAAGTTGGTAGAACTACCGTCTTTCAGCAAGAAGGTCGGTGGTTAGAATCCCGGCCGGGGGGGGTCATTCTGTGTGGAGTTAGCATGTTCTCTCCGTGCTGCGTGGGTTTTCTCCAGGTACTCCAGTTTCCTCCCAGAGCCCAAAATCATGCATGTTAGACTGACGGGTAACTCTAAATTGTCCCTAGGTGTGAGTGAGAGAGTGAATGGTTGTTTGTCTCATTTGTCTCTATGTGACCATGTAATGGACTGGAGACCTGTCCAGGTGTCCCTGTGATTGTTATGACTCGAGGAACCCAGATTTGTATGAAACCTGGAAACAAGACAAGACTCAGGGTAGAAAAGGAACAGTGTTTATTATTTACAGTGCTCAATATTTACAGATGATCTGCTGGAGCCCTGAGGAAGAAAGAGAGGGTCAGGTGGGTCTGGTTGATGGAGTAGAATGTTTGATATTGATTCATTTGTTATTCTCTTACAGGTTTGGACATGGTGGTGAGGCACAGAGCCACAGAGCCGCTTCTCTGGGTGGGCCTTCAAGAAGGCTGTGAAGAGGCTTGGGTCTAAGATAAGGGAGCGAGGAATCCAAGATCTCTCTTCAGGTCCATAGCCCTCCCAGTCGACTAGTACTGGTAACCTCGTCCTCGGCATTGCACATCCAGGATAGTCCTCACAGTGAAAGCTGGGTGGTTGTTGATCAGTTGTGTGGGTGGAGGAAGCTCGGTTGGAGGGCACAAGGGGCTCTCAGAGATGGGCTTGACCTAGGAAACATGGAAGGTACAATGAATCCTCATGGAGCTCTGGAGCTGGAGTCTTACCCCAGAGGGGTTGATGATCTTGGTGATAGTGAAGGGATGGATGAAACAAGGTGCCATTTTCTTGGGAGTGTCCTTTAAGTGGATGTCCCTGGTAGAGAGCCATACTTTTTGACCCACCTGGTATGAAGGTGCTGATGAGCAGTGGCAGTCGGCGAACCTCTTACTTTGTGCTGCTGTGCGTAGCAGGGCTGCTTTGGCTTGACACCAACATGGGCAGAAGTGATGCTGGACAGAGGGCACCATGATGTCAGTCTCCTGACTGGGGAACAGGAAAGGTATGTAACCAAGAGAGGCTTAGAAAGGAGACATACTTGTGAATGAGGACTTGTGAACGTTGTAAGTAAGTAAGTAAACTTTATTTACATAGCACTTTTCATACAGTGCCTTGCAAAAGTATTTGGCCCCCTTGAACTTTTCAACCTTCTGCCACATTTCAGGCTTCAAACATAAAGATATAAAATTTAATTTTTTGTGAAGAATCAACAACAAGTGGGACACAATCGTGAAGTGGAATGAAATTTATTGGATGTGTCAAACTTTTTTAACAAATAAAAACTGAAAGTGGGGCGTGCAATATTATTGGGCCCCTTTACTTTCAGAGCAGCAAACTCAGTCCAGAAGTTCAGTGAGGATCTATGAATGATCCAATGTTGTCCCAAATGACTGATGATGATCAATAGAATCCACCTGTGTGTAATCAAGTCTCCGTATAAATGCACCTGCTCTGTGATAGTCTCAGGGTTCTGTTCAAAGCACAGAGAGCATCATGAAGACCAAGGAACACACCAGGCAGGTTTGAGATACTGTTGTGGAGAAGTTTAAAGCCGGATTTGGATACAAAAAGATTTGGATACAAAAAGATTTCCCAAGCTTTAAATATCCCAAGGAGCACTGTGCAAGCAATCATATTGAAATGGAAGGAGTATCAGACCACTGCAAATCTACCAAGACCCGGCCGTCCCTCTAAACTTTCATCTGGAACAAGGAGAAGACTGATCAGAGATGCAGCCAAGAGGCCCATGATCACTCTGGATGAACTGCAGAGATCTACAGCTGAGGTGGGAGAGTCTGTCCATAGGACAACAATCAGTCGTACACTACACAAATCTGGCCTTTATGGAAGAGTGGCAAGAAGAAAGCCATTTCTCAAAGATATCCATAAAAAGTGTTGTTTAAAGTTTGTCACCTGGGAGACACCAAACATGTGGAAGAAGGTGCTCTGGTCACATGAAACCAGAATCCAACTGTTTGGACACAATGCAAAACGATATGTTTGGAGTAAAAGCAACACAGCTCATCACCCTGAACACACCATCCCCACTGTCAAACATGGTGGTGGCAGCATCATGGTTTGGGCCTGCTTTTCATCAGCAGGGACAGGGAAGATGGTCAGAATTGATGGGAAGATGGATGGAACCAAATACAGGACCATTCTGGAAGAAAACCAGTTTGAGTCTGCAAGAGACCTGAGACTGGGACGGAGATTTATCTTCCAACAAGACAATGATCCAAAACATAAAGACACATCTACAATGGAATGGTTCACAAATAAACGTATCCAGGTGTTGGAATGGCCAAGTCAAAGTCCAGACCTGAATCCAATCGAGGATCTGTGGAAAGAGTTGAAGACTGTTGTTCACAAACGCTCTCCATCCAACTTCATTTTTCATCTGAAAGACTTCCTCAGTCTGAGGAGGCCATCTTTGTGAAAAGAAACCGTCCATCATTAAACAGGGGTGGAGCCTCCAGGTTCAACTGTCCCCCTCTTACAATGCTGTGATTGCTAGTATCACTCAGCCCTCTGTGAATAGTAAACAGCCATCAGGTGCTAATGATCCATTGTTAGGCTGATGGTCCTTCTTGATCATGTGAGCAGCTGGTTCTGGTTGTCAGCAGCAAACTGGTTGATCCACTCTGAGAAGGTGCTATTTAAGAGACTGAGCTGAATACAGCACCTCAGACTGAGGAAGTCTTTCAAATGAGAAACGAAACGATTCTACATTTTTTTGTTGTTGTTGTTTTTCTTTTGTTTTGTTTTTTGAATGTCCAGAGGACCAGATTTAACTTTTTTAGATTTTTCTACCTGGATTATTGAGCATGCATCAGGATAATAACAGCTGATAAAAACAGTAAACTAAAGCTGCAAGCAGCATTGAAGGCCCTTGCAGCAAAGTTCCGCTCCAACCTTACGGAGACCGTGGGAGCTCCAACCACTCCACCATCGCAGATGCTCTTGTGCCTAATCCACACTCGTTCGCCAGGTTGCGCATATGCTGAATCTTTGAAATCACCTTCCGCCCATATCAGTATAAGTCCACCTGAAAGCCTTATGAGTTTGGCTACAATCCGACCTTCCAGACAGGAGTTATTGTCACTTCCTCCAAAATGTTTCAGTCAGGTCATCTGGACAGTATTTTTTTTGTGTGCTGAAACGTTTCGCCTTCGATCCGGAAGACTTCATCAGTCAAGGAAACACACAACAAAACTGATTCTTCCCCCAACGGCTTACTCCAAAGTGGAACAAACCAGTTCTGCTTGTGATAAGATGGTCTCTTTGGTACACCCCTCCTCCATTGCCAACCCTCTTCCTTCTTGACAGTCTTGTCAAACTGGTTGAAAACAACAAAGTCCATGCTCAATAATCCAGATTTCGCCTTCGGTCCGGAAGGCTTCATGATGAAGACTTCCGGACCGAAGGCGAAACGTTTCAGCACAAAAAATAAAAATAAAAAAAGAAACTGTCCAGATGACCTGACTGAAAAATGTTGGATTGACACTTATAGTTTCAAAAGAATACTGAGTTCAATCCAAACAAGATTAAAAGCAAAAACAGACTTTTTATTTGTAACTGAAGACGTTTTGCTTCTCATGCGAGGAGTTTTCTCAATTCAAAGAAACAAGGAGTTAAAGTTCAAGTTATAAAGTGGAGCTGTTCTGTACTGAGGTCAGTTTTTAGAGTAGAAACAAGAGTAAAACTAACATGCTTTTTTATTTTTTCATTTGGCTGAGGGGATTTTGTGAGTCAGAAGATGTTTTTTTAATTAATCCCAATTAACTGTAATCTTTGGCCTGAATGTTCCTTTTGTTAAAAAAAAAAGAAGCAACATTTTGACTGGTTGCTCAAAACGAGTGAAGGAATATTGAGCAATGCGTTGCCTCTCTGTCTCTGATTCACTCAGTCTCAAACAATCCAGTTCTTTTCAATAACAAGTCATTTCGTAATCACAGAAAATAAACAGTTTTCACGAAATGAGGATGCAGTGATGACAAAACACAAAAACTACAAAATAGGATTTTTCTCATTTGATTGAATTTTTGCTCAGTGTTGATATTCTACTTAACTAAAATTAACTTTTTAAATCTTTTACATGTATACATGTATACAGTATAGACACACACAAACACAAAAATACAGTATATATACATGTTTATTTTAAACATGTAAAATGTTTTTTGTTAAGGTACATTATTGCAACACCACTGCGCTCTGAGGTAACACTTAGCCACTTCCTACATTATTCATCAGTTCCCATGTTTTATTAGGCCCAGTGCGGTTGTAGCTGGTTTCCCGTGTGTTAACACACTACTGTGTCATCATTAAGCTCCAGGTATTTAGTTTTGTTCCATTTTATTGCAATCCAGCAGGTTGTTAGCAGGGCTGATGGCGACAACACGCTTCTGGCTGAAGTCATAGTTATAATACGTGCTTCCCTTGAAGAACTTCACAAAACCTGTGGAAAATCAATAATGTTCAGTCATTTCTGATGATTAAAGAAATACATATGTTCTATGTTCATATTTGTGTGACTGCTTCAACAGAAGCATTCACACTATAGTGATCCTGTTTATATTTATACTTCCTTCTTTATCCTTCCCGTACGTTTTTCGGCATTTTACTACTCCCACAGTTTTTGTGCTATTTCAACAATTCATATATCAAATCATTCAGCTGTTTATGACTTTTGGTAATGGTACAACTTTAGATTCTTGAGATATTTAGTCTTTTCTGTCATTTTTGCTCTCACTGAAAATGAATGGAGCTCATTTTACATCCTTAATAACTTTTACTCAGTTTACAACTTGCAGCTGGCCGCAGCGACAGGTGGGTGGTGAGTCCGTTGAGCGCAGAGACGTGGTCACACAAGCCTGGGTCCAAAACCGGAGAGCAGATGACAGGAGGTACCGGAGGAGAAGACGAGGAGGCGTAGTCGTGCAGGAAAAGGTCAGAACCGAAGACAGAAGACGTGGTAATCCAAAGGGGCGAGCGAAAGACGATGTCCAGGTAAGTCGTGGGTTCAGGAGCCGGGAGGTCAAGCCAAGAGGGAAGGACAGGGAATAAGGAGAGGGACAGGAATGAGGAGACAGGTAAACTATGACAAGGGGACATGAAAGGCTAAAGGGGAACAAGGCAGGATGAGTAACGCGAGGTATCTACTTACAGTGAACTGTTTTCAACTACCGGGCACCGAAGAGGAGAAAGAATGCAGCTTTTAAAGGGTGAGAAAGACAGGTGCAGCCAGTTGAGTTCAATCAGCTGCTGCTGGCTGCAGTGAAGACAAAACGAAACAACCGTGACATCACCCTCAACCAGCATGCAAAGAAGACAAACTGAAACTCACGTTTATCCTTCCTGAGTGCTCGCCTGGCCATCACTCAGTTAGAGCTGGACCTGAGAAACTTCAGCCAGACACGCCCTCCCCCGGCCAACTGCCCTCAGAACCATCTTTTTGTACCAGCTAACATGATCAAGAAGGTGTTGGATTTTTGTCATAACTCCTTATTATACTGCCACCCTGGTCTAACTAAAACTTTGTCTATTGTCAGAGCTCAGTTTTGGAGGGAGACTATGACTAGGGACGTCCGTGCCTATGTGTGATCCTGTCCGGTGTGTTCCCAGTCCAAGACCTCCAGAAGTCCCCGTTCAGGATTACTTCATCCTCTCCCTTGTCCTTCCCGCCCCTGGTCGCACATAGGTATGGACTTCATTACCGGTCTCCCACCATCCAATAATTTCACGGTCATTCTAACTATTGTTGACCGATTTTCTAAGATGGTCCATTTAGTCCCTTTGCTCAAGCTACCCTCCTCTAAGGACTAGGCCCACATTATGGCTCGAGAGGTGTTTAGGCTCCACGGACTACCATTGGACATTGTCTCTGATCGGGTCCTCAGTTTGTCTCCCAATTCTGGAAGGAGTTCTGTGACCTTCTGGGTATTTCCATTAGTCTCTCCTCTGGCTTCCAGCCTGAATCTGATGGCCAGACGGAGAGGGCTAATCAAGAGGTGGAAGGCAAACTGAGGCTCTTATGCCAGAAGGATCCAGAAAAATGGAGCTCATCACCACCCTGGGTCGAACATGCCCTTAATTATGTCCCTTCCTCAGCCACTGGTTTGTCCCCGTTTTATGTTGTTTATAGTTTTCAACCCCCTATTGTTTCTGTCCAAGAACGCGAAGCATCTGTTCCCTCAGCCCACATGGCCGCCCTCCGTTGCCAGAGAGTCTGGAGGAGGGCTAAACAGGCTCTTTTAAAATCCAGGACAGCCTACACTAGGAAGGCTGACCCTCACAGAACTCCCCAACCAGACTATACTGTGGTACAGAGAGTATGGTTGTCCACTAAGGACCTCCCACTTAAAGTCTCGTCCCGCAAACTCGCCCCCCGCTTCATCGGACCCTTCCCCATATCCAAAATTATCAATCCTGTTTCTGTTCGTCTGTCACTACCCAAGTCTTTTCGTGTTCACCCACATTCCATGTCTCTTGTGTTAAACCAGTTATTTCCTCCCAGTACCACACCCCTGTTTGCTCCCCCCCACCCGCCGGTCTGATTGACGGCTCCCCCGCCTACACTGTTCGCCGACTCCTCCGTTCTAGACGAAGGAGTCGGGGACTCCAGTATCTCATCGATTGGGAGGGATACGGACCAGAGGAGCGGTCCTGGGTTCCCTCCCGTCACATCCTGGACCGCAGCCTCATCCGGGAGTTTCATCGCCTGCACCCCGATCAACCTGGTGGAACGCCGGGAGGCATTCCTTGAGGGGGGGATCTGTCACGAATCACGTTCCATAGATTATATTTTCTGTCACCCTGATCACCCTTTAAAGTTTGCAATAGATCTTTTCTGTAAGTTTCATTTATTCTGTCCACTCGGGTAATGTTTGTTTAGCGTCTGTAAAAATTGGCGAACCCCAGGAACCGCTGAAGCTGTTTGCAGTCCTTAGGGGTGGGCCAATCTACCACAGCAGAGACCTTGCTGAAGTCCATCCCCATCTTGTTAGGAGACACAATAAACCCCAAAAAGGAAGTGGAAGACACATGAAACTCACACTTTTCAGCTTTTACAAAGAGACTGTTCTGGAGGAGCCTGGTAAGAACAGATCTGACATGTTTATGATGAGAGTCTTGGTCCTTAGAAAAAATTAGTATGTCATCGAGATAAACAAAAACAAACTTGTTTACCATGTCCCTCAAAAACGTCATTTACTAAAGTTTGGAAGACAGCCGGGGCATTGGTTAACCCAAAATGCATAACTAAGTATTCATAATGACCTGTCGGGGTATTAAAGGCTGTCTTCCACTCATCACCTTCACGGATACGGACCAGATGATAAGCATTGCAGAGATCAAGTTTGGTGAAAATGTTGGCTCCCTGAAGAGAATCGAAGGCAGATGACATGAGGGGTAGAGGATACTTGTTTTTTATAGTAATTTTATTGAGTCCTCTAAAGTCTATGCAAGGACGAAGTGAGCCATCTTTCTTTTTGACAAAGAAGAAACCTGCCCCAGCAGGTGAGGCAGATGGTCGGATAATGTCCGACCGTAATGAGTCCTGGATGTACTCCTTCATAAAGAGTTGTTCGGGAGCAGAGAGAGAGTATAACGCACCCCTAGGAGGAGTGGAGCCTGGGAGTAAATCTATTCTACAGTCATAGGGACGGTGTGGAGGCAGTGAGGTAGCTTTAGTCTTAAACACCTCTTTAAGGTCATGATACTCTTTAGGTACTTTGGAAATGTCTGGATAAAAATTCTCATGCGGGGTAACAGTTTCGATAGGAACGACAGCATCAAATTAACAACTGGTCAAGCACTCCTCTGACCACCCTAAAATCTCCCTCCTCCTCCAGTCAAGATGAGGATTGTGTTTGGTTAACCATGTGGCTTCCAACACGATCGGAGCCTGGGGAGATTTAATAACCAAAAAGGTTAGTTTCTCTTTGTGGTTACCACCGAGACATAAAACTACCGGTTCCGTAATTAAAGAGGATGAGTTCAGAGGATGGCCATCGAGAGCCACCACAGAAAGTTCATGAGCAGATTTGTACAGCTTTATTCCCACCGATTTAGCAAAGTCGAAGTCTATGAATTCGGTATCTGCACCGGAGTCAATAAACACCTTAACCAGTGATCGAGATTTGTCTGGTGTAATAAGGTGAGCAGAAACAATAAATTGTGAGGAGAGTTCTTTGGGATTTGTTCGGCTCAGTAGACATCTCCTCTCGTCTACTGAGCGACCCCCTTTTACAGGACAGTTGGTGACGAGGTGTCCTGGCTCTCCACAGTAAAAGCAAAGATGTCCCTTGCGTCTCCTCTTGCGTTCAGCCTGCGTGAGTCGGCTCCTGCCAAACTGCATAGGTTCCTCTGCAGGTTTAGGAAGAGAAACAGGAGTATGGTGAGTGGGTCGTGGTTGGAACTGTAACTCACCAACCTGTTTAGGGACTGGTGAAGTCTTAGTTCCTCTCTCTCTTGCTCGTTCGGCCAGTCTTAAATCCACCCTGGTGGATAAGTCTTCAAGGTCCTGCAGAGAATCTGGGTAACGTTTAGTTGCCAAACCATCTTTAATGTCGTTGTTCAAAACCTTGTAGAACGTGTCGGTGAGGGCCTCCTCATTCCAGTGGCTGCCAGACGCTATGGAGTGAAACTCAATGATATAGTCTGTGACTCTCTTGTTACCATGTTTTATGGAGAATAGTCATCTGGCAGCCTCACGCTCTGGGAGGACCGGGTCAAACACCCTGCAGAGTTCCTTAGTGAATGCCTGGAGAGAGTAAATGTTAGGAGAGTCCCTCTGCCATTCAGCAGTTCCCCACTTCTTAGCTTTGCCTGAAAGTAAAGAAATAATGTACGCCTCTTTAGCTTTATCTGAAGGAAAAGAAGACGGTTGTAGCTCAAAGTGGATCTCGCACTGAGTGATAAATAGATGACACTGGTCCGGTTCCCCTGTGAAAAGTTCAGGTGGGGTCAATCTTGGCTCCCTGATGGGTTCAGAGTGGGGTCTAACCACCACTGAGTCCTGAATGGAAGTCTGAGGAGTTAAGTTCTTAACCATGCGGACCATGTCCTCCATGCCAGACTCTAACTTCATAATAGCTCCACTAACCATCTCGGATGATCCTGGGGTTTCTGGAGAGTAACGAAGTCCAAACTGATCCGGACCGCTGCAGGAGGGGCTGAGTCCGGTGAGCGGTCAGATGGCTGCAGCGACAGGTGGGTGGTGAGTCCGTTGAGCGCAGAGATGTGGTCACACAAGCCTGGGTCCAAAACTGGAGAGCAGATGACAGGAGGTACCGGAGGAGAAGACGAGGAGGCGTAGTCGTGCAGGAAAAGGTCAGAACCGAAGACAGAAGACGTGGTAATCCAAAGGGGCGAGCGAAAGACGATGTCCAGGTAAGTCGTGGGTTCAGGAGCCGGGAGGTCAAGCCAAGAGGGAAGGACAGGAACCAGGAGAGGGACAGGAACGAGGAGACAGGTAAACTATGACAAGGGGACATGAAAGGCTAAAGGGGAACAAGGCAGGATGAGTAACGCGAGGTATCTACTTACAGTGAACTGTTTTCAACTACCGGGCACCGAAGAGGAGAAAGAGTGCAGCTTTTAAAATGGTGAGAGAGACAGGTGCAGCCATTTGAGTACAATCAGCTGCTGCTGGCTGCAGTGAAGACAAAACTAAATAACCGTGACATCACCCTCAACCAGCATGCAAAGAAGACAAACTGAAACTCACGTATATATATATATATATATATTTTTTTTTTTTTTTTTTCATTTAGCCTTTATTTATACAGGTAGTCTCATTGAGCCATGAGAACTCATTTTCAAGAGAGACCTGTTTAGGGAGCACATGGTGGGTTTAAGGGCCTTGCTCATGGGCCCAGGGTGGGGCGAATGAGGGTGGGGGCATGTGTGGGTGTTTCACCTACCCCACCCACAATTTTGATGTTGTCGGGGCCGGGGCGTGAACTGGCGATTTTCGGATCACAGGCCCACCTCTCTAACCTCTGCGCCACCACTCCCCCTATATATTATATTATTATATTTATATGTTTATATATATATAAACAAACATTACCTGAGTGGACAGAATAAATGAAACTTACAGAAAAGATCTATTGCAAACTTTAAAAGGTGATCAGGGTGACAGAAAATATAATCTATGGAACGTGATTTATGACCGTTTTTCACTTTTCATACATGGCAAAATTTAACAAACTCCTCCTAGGGATTTTGAGCGATTGCCTTCAAACTTGGTTGATATGCCCTTAAGACAATGGGGAGTAAAAGTTAACTAAAGCATGCGTTTTTGTATATGTTTAAGCGGCGTGGCCAGGCCTCAAAGTTGCGCTTCACACTGTAAATGTCCAAACGCTATAACTTCCACATTGAAAGACGGAAATGCACCAAACTTGGCATGAGTCATCCCTGTCTGATGCCCGACGTTCCTCTGTGTCATATTCTGACGTCATCAAAGCCCCACCCACTTAAAACAGGAAGTCCCTTTTTTTGCTTGGAATGCTCCCTCTTTGACACCCTTGACCTAATCAGGATGATCCTGTGTTAGACGACATATAACAGGTTGGTCTTACTTGCTTTAAAGAGCAACCCGTTTTCGCTGGAGGATGTGGGCGTGTCGGCGTGGCGGCGTGGCAAATTCAGATTTGACGCCGTTCCAATACGTTTGGCTCTAAATTGCACAGATTTGCTCCGAGATGAACCAAAATCACTATGTTCAGTTGTCATCCACCCCTTCAACAGGAATCCACAATGGCCAACAGCCTCCACAGCGCCCACTAGAATATTTTAAAACCTCAGCCCCAAGCCATTTTTTTTTAATGATAATTCTGAAACTTGGTGAACATCTTTATCTTCTCAGGACCTATGAAAATGTCTCATGGAGCCCTGGTCCAAACTCAACAGGAAGTCAGCCATTTTGGGACAAAGGGTCATTTTTGGGCGTTTCTAATGCAAATTTAAACAAACTTACAGATTTTGAGGGATTGTCTTCAAACTTGGCTAAAATGCCCTTAACATAATGGGGAGTAAAAGTTAACTAAAGCATGCGTTTTTGTATTTGTTAAAGGGGCGTGGCCAGCCCTCAAAGTTGAGCTTCACGCCATAAATTTCCAAACGCTATAACTTTCACAATGAAAGCCCGAATTGCACCAAACTTGGCATGAGTCATTCCTGTTGAATGCCCAACGATTCTCTGTGATCATATTCTGATGTCATCAAAGCCCCGCCCCCTCAGAATAGGAAGTCACGTTTTTTACTTGGAATGCTCCATCTCTGACAACCTTGACCTAATTAGGATGATCCTGTGTTAGAAGTTGGTTTGACTTGCTTCAAAGAGCAAACAATTTTTGCTGGAGGATATGGGTGTGGCGGCATGACGAATTAAGAAGTGACGCTGTTGCAATAAGTTTGGCTCTAAAGTGCACAGATTTCAGCTGAGGTGCACCAAAATCACTATGATTGATCATTATCCACCCCTTGAACAGGAATCCATGATAAGTAGTCAAAAGCCTCCACCGCGCCCCCTAGAATATTTTAAAACCTCAGCTCCAAGCCAATTTATGACAGATAATTATGAAACTCAGTGTATATCTGTATCTTCTCAGAACCTATAAAAAAAGTTTCTTGGAGCCGTGGTCCAAACGCAACAGGAAGCTGGCCATTTTGGGTCAAAGGGTCATTTCTTTGCGTTTCTCATTTTCTAAATATCC
The DNA here is from genome assembly GCF_014905685.2 of Nematolebias whitei. Lineage (NCBI taxonomy): Eukaryota > Metazoa > Chordata > Actinopteri > Cyprinodontiformes > Rivulidae > Nematolebias > Nematolebias whitei. Next base: position 45,619,556 of record NC_056511.1, read on the forward strand.
TGATGCATGCTCAATAATCCAGGTAGAAAAATCTATAAAAGTTAAATCTGGTCCTCTGGACATTTGTTTTGTTTTTTTGAATGTCCAGAGGACCAGATTTAACTTTTTTAGATTTTCTAAATACCCTCCACATTGATCTTACTTTGCCGTACAAGCATGCAATTTGGTACACTTGTCCATCTCCCCAAGATGTACAGAAAAGCCTCTGGCACTAATGCTGTACAATAAACAGGAAGTCGGCCATTTTGGGTTGAGTCTCCAAATTTCAAACCACTGGCAATTTAGAGCCTTCGCATTTGAACAAACTCTTCCTAGGGATTTTGCTCAATCTGTTTTAAACTTGGCCCATTCCTTCATAAGGCATGTGGAACAAAAATATTTCGAAATGGTGAGTTTTGGAGCATGATGAAGGGGCTGGGCCTGACCTCAAAGTTTGACATCTCGCAATGAAAAATGAAACAATAAAAGCTCCTATAGAAAAACAGTCTGAGACATAAACCCTTCAGTGATTGATCCACATCTTGTCCCCTACAAGACCGAATGGTCAAAGCATGACATCACTTAACCCACACCCACTGAATCCCCTGCTGTTTGCATATGGTTGGTTATAAATCAAACATGCATTATACGATTTGCTCCAAAGTGGATATAAATGACCATTGTTAACCTATAAAGAAGCCAATAGGATTAAGGTCGTTTTCACACTAGATAGTCCGGTAGACTCGGTTCGGTTCGGGACCAATATTCATGAGCTTTTGTTTACATTTGAGCTGGTGCGTTTGCATTCACACTGCACTGTGCAGTCGAATCAACCTGTTGAACCAACCTATTCCCCCGCTCGCCTGTGGGGGTGCTGCACCAAGAACTACTGAAAGAAACGACACAAAAACCTCTGAAGACACTTCTTCTTCTTCTGTAAATAAAAATAAAAACGAAGTGGCATCAAGTTTTAGCAGTTTTAGGAGTTATATTTTGTCATTTTTCAAAAATGGACTTAGCATGAGCAGAAGATGAGACAGAAGACCATGGAGAATATTTTTTTTCACACAAGGCAGCTGACGGCTCCATATAAGAGAAATGCGTGTTTGTTTACCCTGTGGAGCGGTCCGGTCTGTTTACATTCACACTGCACTGGAACCGTGCTGGAGTTCGCTTCTACCGGACCGAGACCTAGGTTTTAGCCCGGGCCAGAGTTCGCCTTTTTGTTCCGTGACAGAGTTCGATGGCGCATTCACACCTCCCTAAAGGAACCGGACTTTCAAGGAAAATGAGCTAGAGTTCGATTAAAGCGGACTAAACAGGGCTGGTGTGAATGCACCCTTTATCAAGAGTTGACTCCAGTGCACCACCTACATTACTCAGTCATTTAGAGCTCCCTGATACCTTATCCGATCTGCATCAGATTTTTGGTGCATGATCAGTGGGCACTTGTAGACACATTGGCATTGTTATTTCATGATATCACTTAAGCGCTGCCCACTCAGAGAAGAAACAAAGTATTATTGGGTGACTCTTCCAGCTTCTCCGTGTAAGCTATAAGACTGAAACCGTATTTGCTAACTGTTGATTACCACACATGACATGTTGAAAAGCCTAAAGGAAGTGCTCATCAAACATTTGCCACAAAACAGGAAGTCACAATAACTCCTGTCTGCATGGTCGGATTTTGCCTATACTTGTAAGACCTGCAACTGGACAAGTAACTCACATGGATGGAAGGCGATGTCGAAGATTAGGGAAATGCGCCCCGTGGTGAATGTGTGCGGGATTGGCACAAGAGCGTTCACGATGGTGACTGGGTGGAGTAGCGGGAGCTCCCGCGGTTGCGGTATGGCCGGAGTGGCGCTTTGCTACGAAGGGTCTTCAATGCTGCTTGCAGCTTTAATTGTTGTTGTTTTCCTCTGTTCCATTGTCATGATATTTAATACGTGTTGGTGCTGCTAGTTTTGAAATACTGCTGTGTTGGAAAAGTAGATTTAGTTTATCTACAAGGTATCTCACTGCACCGTCACTTTATTTTATCTTTATTTTAGATACCAGAGGAAAAGGAGGAGAGATGACAGGGTACACAAGTCACCCGATCATTCCTACCCTGGCAGTGACCCTCCAGAACAAGAATCCAACATGGAACACGATCCTGGTACAAATACATTTTGTCTGATAACTAACTGTTAGAGATCCTTGGTTGTGAAATTTTAGGAGAAGTTATTAACTTCTAAAAAAAAATCTTAGTCTGGAGAAGGATAAGAATTAACAGAATGTTTAGCTAAAACTGTATATTTCCAGTTGCTTTTATTTTCACTGTTACTCCTTTTGCCCCCCTCATCTCCTACTACCATACATTTTAGTAAGCTTGTAAAAATTTTAGTATATATCCCAATACATAATTCAGATGGAGTATTTCTATAATACTAGGATGTCCTACATTTTGGTCACATTTTGCAGTATTCAAGACAGTATTTTTTTTTTCTTTTTTGGCTATTCTGATCCACAATTCCCTGTACAGCTGAAGATTTATCACATGATTAATCAGTTGCAAAAGAACAGAGCAGTAGCAGCACAGTCATATTCTGTGTAACAGAGAATACTTGATTTAAATATTTCATGCTGTTTGTGCATATGCTAACTGTTCATTTTGATATATTTCAGCTCATGAAGATATTTTTCATTCGTTCAACCTTTATTTCTACAGGTAAATCCCATTGAGCCTCGAGGACTCATTTACAAGAGAGACCTGAATATCCCAGTCCCAAGGAGTGAATATGATGATCTCAACCTGAGGCACCATCAACTTCAGGATGAATATGTCAACCTGCGGGAGGAGTTAAACACACTGCAGGCTGAAAATCAGAAGATAAAAGATGAACTGAAAAAAAGCTAAGTTTTCTTATGCAACTGTTAGGTGCAAAATTGATCAACTATTTTTTTCTCACAGGACTTTCGGCTGTTATCTTATCTCAATAATATGTTATGTTATCTCAATAAAGAGAAATGTAAGTAAATTGTAACGTGTGTATTTTTTTTCCCCACAGTGTAAATACAGCACAGCAATAAAGCACATAATTAAAACTAATTGTTTCATATTTTTCATTGACCCTTTATTTATCCAGGTAGTCTCATTGAGCCACGAGAACTCATTTTCTAGAGAGACCTGTTTAGGAGCAGATGGTGGGGGTTAAGGGCCTTGCTCAGGGGCCCAGAGTGGGGCAAATAAGGGTGGAGGCAGGTGTGGGTGTTTCACCTTTTCCACCCACATTTTGATGTTGACAGTACCGGGAGGTGAACCTGTGACTTTCCGATCACAGGCCCATCTTCTAACCTCTGCACCACCACTCCCCCAAATAACGTAATATTTCAAAGAGGGGCTAATGTAAGTACCGGTTTACGTATTGGAAGCCTATAAAAACATGTAACAAATATTAACATATTTATGAAATGATTTGAAACAATCAACATCAGAATTCTGGAGAACTATTAAGTGAATAAATCAAACAACAGATCATTTAACACCCAGGTAAGTCCACAACATAACAGAACAAAACCAAAGATTACACTTCTTACTTCCTCATATTCAAATTCATGGAATTTGACATCCAGGCCTAAATTCTCTGACACAGAAATCTTCATGACTTTTATCCATAAAATCTGTGTAAACTTCTCATGCTGTTTCCTCCATGTTTTTCCCCCACACCACAGATGGGACAACATCAGAGGCTCCTTCCTTATTCATTGGACTTATCTCATCCTTTACTGATGTCACAGATCCTACAAATGTATTTTCATATCTCCAGTTCTGGTGGTGGGGGCATGATGTTACTCAGGGTTTTTTGCATTTGAAATGTGAAACTGAATTGGTGTGAGTGATTCTAAACATTTCCTCCTCACGGGGCCGCGCTCTCATGCCGTTGGCAAATGCATCTGTTTCTCCAAGCTAACGGCTAAAGTTGTTGTTTAGGAAGGAAAAGAGGAGACATATGGATGCAGTTAGAGAGGACATGGAGGTAGTTGGAGTGAGGACAGAGGACACAGAGGACAGAGTGCGATGGAGGAGGACTTTTTTATATTAAATAATAAACTCCACAATTTTTATTTCAGTCTTTCCTAAATACCAGATGTTCTGTGTCCTTTAAAGTCTTAATATTAACAATAACAGAAGATAGAGGACTCTTCTTTACATTTAGTGAACGTGCTGCTTGCTGCTCTAATGTTGTGTCACTCACGAACAACAGAGAGGGGAGTCTGTCAGAGAGGGCAGGGAGTGATTTGTTCAATGAATGAACTGCTGATCTGCACATGCGCACACACAGAACTGCTGCTGACGAGTGATTTGTTCTT
>NC_056511.1:45623990-45628591 GCF_014905685.2 Nematolebias whitei
TGCACATGCGCACACACAGAACTGCTGCTGACGAGTGATTTGTTCTTAGAACTGTGCTGGAACTGGCAATGTGTCACTGACTCATGCACTGCACAAATAAACTGCATGAACTGAAAGATTCAATGAACGAGTCTTTTGAATGAATCATTTTAATGAACTGGTTCCAGAGAATCAGTTCACTCAAGATATCTAGAAGACTACAGAAACTGCGTAGACCAGAATAGACTGGAGGCAAGATGTGGTGAGACTGGGAAATGGAAAAACAGCCTTAGTTTTTGCAAGTTTCCATAAAATCTGTTCAGTGGTTCATGAGAAATGTTGGTACCAGTGACACAATCAAAAACGCACACATATATGAACAAAACATCATCATCCACCCACTCATTCAGTGGCAAATGAAAATAGAGAAACTTATGATTGCTTTTTATTATTGCCAGTATTTTAATAAAATGAATAAATACAGATCCACAGTGTTTTGTTGTAAGGATGAAAACACCAAAATAAGTTGTCTCGTGTTTTTATCTTGTCTCCCCTGTCTCTCACAGGTTTACAGACTACAGAGTAAGTCACATTGATTTGTAAACAGTGTGTGAAAAATTACAATGTTATAATCTTGTTTTGTTATGAATGTTTTCTTTTCTTCATCAAACAAAATAAAATGTAACATTAAGGCAATAAAAATACAAATAAGATGCAAATGTTGAGTTAGAATAATTTAAGGTAACAATGAATGAAAATATAAAAATATTTTAACAAAATACTGAAAAAGAACTGAATAAAGCACATGTCCAGTATTTACATACAATAATAAAATAATAGAATGAGACTGAAGTTACATTATAAAAAAATATGTCTACTTTTAACCAGGCCTTCATTGTCATTAAGAGGGTTTATCTGATTTAGAAGTTGGTGCAAGGCAGGAAGTAGTTGTTTTCCAGCACACGCAACATTCTCCCGGACCTCAGGCCGTACTCACGCATGTAGGGTCCACTGTAGAGGTAAGCAAACCCTGCAGAACACAGATGGTCCATGTCAGTGATACAGAACAACTTGATCTGGACAGAAAGTTCTTTAGTCATACCAAAGGCAGCTTGAATGTTTCCTACCTCTGTACTGTAGAGCTGCTGTCACCCGACCAGTCATGCCAGAGAAGGTGTCATCCACTCGTTTAGGAAAACCACGGTCCAAAGTCTTTGTAGTCTCATCATAACTGAAAACAGATCAAAATGAGATAAATGAGATAAATTTCAAGCATGTTACTTTGCCAGGTTTAAGTCAGGATCAGTTCAAATGAGGATCAGGGTCAGGTGCCAAAGCATCATGAGGTTAACAGCATGTTAACTGGTACAGGCCATAGAGAACACGTTACACCAGTTCTGGCCTCCCTGTACTGGCTACACATTCACCTTCGGATCCAGTTCAAAATACTCATGTATGTTTTTAAATCACTGAACAGTTCTGCCTCATCCTATCTCACTGATCTTCTGCAGCCATATGTCCCACTGCGCTCTCTGAGGTCAGCAGACCAGATGCTCCGTTCAGTTCCAGGAACATCTCGTAAGCTCAGAGGTGACAGGGCTTTCACTGTTGCAGGTCCAAGACAGTGGAATGAGTTGCCACTGCGTGTCAGGCAGGCTCCCACACTCACAGTCTTTAAGTCTTGCCTGAAAACCCACTTTTATTCCCTTGCCTTTGACACGGTGTGATTTGTTTTGATCCTGTCTGTAGTCTACAGTGTTGGACATTTAGTTATTATCTGCTGCTATTTGTATCTTTATTTTTATTTTATGTTTTCCTGTCCGCGGTGCTTGTTTGTTTCTATTGTGCAGCACTTTGGTTTGCCTTGTTGCTGTTTTAAGTGCTCTATAAATACATTGGTATGGTATGGTATGTTCTGGCTGACTGTCAATCAGTTCCACAGAGAAAGAAAACCTGCCATTGGATTCAAAAAGCGTTCAATACAAAAATACTGCCATTGGATTTGATTTTAGATCTTGTTTAAACACACCTGTAGTAGTTGGTGCCGACAAAGAAGAGGGTCTTGCCAGTTTCTGGATTATGGAGAGCTGCATCTATTTTCTTGACTGTTCTGGGCAAACCAAAGCTGGAAATGGATTTGGGATAGCCATGAACGAGGTCATAGCCACTAAAGGCCCACACTCTTTGGTCTGACATGAGAAAAGGAAAAATAACACAATATATTACAAATTAGATAGAAACCATGAAAATACTGCAACAAATCATGAACAAAGAACAAATACCTTTAAGAAGAAAAACTCTGTCGGACTGTGAGCTCTCAAAAGCAGCATCAATGTTTTCAGGAGCATTGGGCCAGAAGTTTGTGATGAGACTCTGCTGAGGTGTAGAACTCTGAGGGTAGATGCGCCAGAAGAAGCTGAGAAACACAAAACAAAATATAAAATTAACCCGTAACCAGTTCTTGTGTAGATAAAAACTGCTGAATGCTGAATGCTGCTGGATTTTTAGAGCCTTAACTGTCTAAAATACCTGTCTTTGAAGAAGAGCATTTCTCCTCGCAGAGTGGCAACAGCATCCAGGACCATGGTGGAATCACAAGCATCAGGAGTGATGGGAGCAGTGGGTCCAGGAGGAATAGGATCCGTGTTTGCACCTGAAAATTTTATCGTATGTTTTAGCTGAGTCGTAATGAATCATGGTTTTAGTAAGTCATGGTTTGTTCAAGTGTGTCATGAGAATCCTGAGTCTGAGTACTAACCATAGAGGGACTGGATGCCTCTGACATCATCGCGTGGCAGAACGTAGGTGTCAGGGTTTCTGTATGTGTAGGTGGGGTACATGAGAGCACCAGGGTCATTAGAGTGGGACAAGCCCAGAGAGTGGCCAAACTCGTGAGCAGCAACCATGAAGAGGACGTAGCCTAAAGCAAGAGAAGACAGAATGACAGATGACTTACAGCTCTTACAAGGTAAACCAAACCATGACATGAACACTGAGGGGAAACATAAACTCACCAGAGTTTGAGCGAAACGTGAAAGTTTCATCCTCATCAAAATGAGCATCTCCTCCAATTCCAGGGGCAGGAGCAAAGGCGTGTGCAAGAGTACCATCAGGACCATCAAAGGGGTAATAATCCCCATGTGCTGTTAGACGAAAAACATTTCTGTCAATATTACAAATCGTCGACAGACACATGCTGTTTACCAACTGAATGTTCAAATCCTAAAATGAGGACTATCTATCCATCTTAGTCTTTGCCTAAAGTGGAGGAACTGAATTTTCTTGGAGTCCGATTCATGGTTGTTTCAGTCTGTCATGGTGAAGAAAGAGACAAACTGAAAACAAAGCTCTATTTTTCATTCCAACCACATCTATCATAAGGATCATAAGGATCTCAGAAACAAACAATTGAAATGACATTTCTCTGTCGTGTGGCTGTGCTCAGCCTTAGAGATAAGGTCAGGAACATTAGCATCCTGGGAAAGCTCAAACTAGAGCTGCTGCTCCTCGGTGAAAGGAGTCAGCTGAGGTGGTTAAGGCCTCCTGGGTGCCTTCCTGTACAGGTGTTCTAGGAATATCCCTGAAGGATAGAAGGATGGATGGATGGATGGATGGATGGATGGATGGATGGATGGATGGATGGATGGATGGATGGATGGATGATGGATGGATGGATCGATGGATGGATGGACTACCTTCATGTATTTCGTCCCACAGCTATGAGCAGAAAGCAACAGGGAGCATGTGCGTTAAATTGTTTTACACTCACCCCCACTACCAAAAGAGATCATGATGTCAGCCGTGCCGCTGTTCATCTTTGTAAAGGTCAGAGGAGTGACTTTGGCCCACACCTGCAGAGCTTTCTCAATAGAATCGTCCACCTCTTCCTGAGACATGTCAGGTGTGTAGTTCTCTATTCTGTGGGCATGAAAGAAACAATGACCATTAAAACACATACAATGTGTAAATTAGTATGTCTCTCCTAACCAACGCTCTCTGTAGATCATGCACCTGTAGGTGAGTTTGTTGGTCTGCCATTTCAGATCGCCTCCATAAGTAGAGAAATGAGCAGCATTTACATCTGGAACACCACAGCGAGGCTTCTTCATCATGTTCAGGGTGTCAGCATCCAGAGTCCCTGTGATCTGAAGACCAAAGTATTTCTGCATCTCGATTAGCTTCTTGGTCATCTGGCTGATGCCAACTCTGGCTGTTGGACCAGAGTTTTCTGTCAGGTTGTAAAACTTCTTCAGGTAGTTCTGATGGAGATAGAAGATAAATACACTTATGAGACACAAAATACCAACAAACTCAAGAAGAGCTTTTTTACACTTTACAAGAGATTTAAAACAACAATACAACAGGCAGAAGTGAAACCACAGAGCTTCCAGCTGTTGTTTCCAACCAGAACAGTAGAACATTAAAACAGGACCAAGTACCTCTGCTAACTGTTCATCAGTGCCCTGAGATAACGGCATGCAGTAAACTGCAGCCAGCAGACCCAGCAGGAAGCTCAGAGTGATCGTCTTCATCTTTCCTCGTGGAATGGACTGTGTCTCTCCCACCTGGAGGCTGCAAATATATAGTCTGAGGGTTGAGCAACTACCTCCGTTTATGAGACA
>NC_056511.1:45628691-45629022 GCF_014905685.2 Nematolebias whitei
CTATATTTCTCAGCTGGCATGGGAACGCCTTGGGATTCCCCCGGAAGAGCTGGCCCAAGTGGCTGGGGACAAGGAAGTCTGGGCCTCCCTACTTAGGCTGCTACCCCAGCGACCCAACCCCGGATAAGCGGAAGAAAATGGATGGATGGATGGAAATGGATAAATACCAGATGTTCTGTGTCCTTTAAAGTCTTAATATTAACAATAACAAAAGATAGAGGACAGAGAGGGGAGTCTGTCAGAGAGGGCAGGGAGTGATTTGTTCAATGAATGAACTGCTGATTTGCACATGCGCACACACAGAACTGCTGCTGACGAGTGATTTGTTCTT
>NC_056511.1:45629032-45641483 GCF_014905685.2 Nematolebias whitei
CAAATATATAGTCTGAGGGTTGAGCAACTACCTCCGTTTATGAGACAAAAATGTTTCCTTTACAAAGGAAAGAGGAAGTTTCCCAAAGCAGGATGCATCATGATGACATGAGCACAGCATAGAAAGGTTTATGACTACTGAAAAATAAAAAACGATTAATCTCTGTAATAAAAACACTAAATTTGATTTCATGCGTAAAACATTTAAGAAAATCATGATGCAGAGAATTTCTTTAAAAAATGCATATTACCTGCCATCTTTAATGTCAAGGTCTCAAATCTAGATCCTCCATATCAAGATTCATCAAATCATGTTAAGATATGATGAAGTCTTTTGGTCCAAACCTTGAAAAAACTTTATCCATCGTCTCTTACAATTTCATAAAATATTACAGTCAGAGTAGATGTTGTGATGGAATCAACTTCTACAACATCAATTTTTATCTCAAGATCTTCAAAACACTTTGAGGTCTAGATATTATTATATTTGCTCATTTTGATTCACTGTAAACCCAAATTAGTCATCATTACTAAAACCGTTTACGGCAAGTGATTGCACTGTGATGTCCAGTTTTTACAAAATCAAAAGCAAAACAAATCAAGCTCTGTTTACATTAAATCTTGTGTCCAAGATAATCCATTACCAAAAAACTCAAGTTTTTAAAACCAATGTTTATGAGTAATTAACTCAACCATTAATCATGTTTCTCAGTAAGCATTACTCATGATGATCAGTGTTTATTTCTCATGTTTTTAGTTAGAATTATTAAATGTAAATGGTATGGTATGGTATGGTATAAAGTTTATTCATTTTAAAAAAGTACAAAACAATTCCATAACAATATAGAAAAGATACAAGAGATTTAAAATGAAAGGCAGCAGAAAGAAGAAAAAATCTTATTATATCTGCCCCTTTTTTCAAACAATTATTTCAGACATAATAATTTTCAAGTAACAGAACAAAATGAATAACTCTTTATATTTTTTCTAATTCTAATACAAAACACACACTAAGCTACTTCATATATACTTTTTTAACAATTCAGTTTTGATCTTTTTTTTAAATGTACACATTGACTTGACATTTTTCACATCACTCTCTAGAACATTCCACAATCCAACTCCTTGGATTGAGGTAGACCTTCCCTTCAGACTAGTTCTGAATTTTGGTTTGACAAATATTTCTATCCCCTTAAGATTGTAACAACTTTGTCTTTTAATAAAATTTATTTGGATATTTAATGGTAATGTGTTATTTTGAGCCCTATACATAACTGATAAAATACTATAATCTACCAAATCATGGAACTTCAATAACTTCAGTTGATAAAATTATAATCATAATCAATCAGATTTTTTTAACATTACACAATAATTATCTGTGTATTACCTGATGTTCCTTACATAAAAATGACGATTCTATTTATTTTTCACAAATTTATTGCAAAATTAGTGTAAGAGTAACATTTTAAACATGTAAATCTTAGTAAACATTTCACCATGTTAAAGATTTTAAACATGAATACAAAAGTAAATCTGAAAAACAAAAATGTTAATATCGTGTGCAAAGGGAAACATGCTTGCATAACATCTTCATCATTTACATCAATAATCTGGTCAAAAGTCGAACATGGAACTCTTGAATGGCTCCGACACTTACACCGCCTCATAAGAAGAGCGTCCTACAGTTCTTTGATTTGGAGGCCTCAACGATTAGACAAAAACAACTAACTAGCATGGGGGCACATTAATTGTTTAAAACAAGTAATGATGAACAGGAACATTTCTGTGTAACAGTTACAGTTTTTTCAGTGTGTAAACGTAACCGGCCCACACATTACAACACTTGTTCACATTCTGTTTGTATTTTAAAGATGGCTTCAAACTGAACTTCAGCAGTAAAAACACTAAACTTCTAGCTGCTAAATAATAATACTAATAAAAAAAACTCCATCTAACCAAAAACAGAGCACATGCACCATTTTACACAAGTAGTTGATTTTTCAGTGTTTGAATTCTTGGCTTTCACTCAGTACTTCCCAAATGAAAAGATATCTGTTGAATGAACAGGAGGGTATTTCTGATTTTCTTGGGGTAGTTCAGGTGGAGTCCATATGTGAGCCCCAAAAGGAGACCCACAGCTTCTGGCAGGGTCATCAGCTTTTCCACAACAACTTCACCCTCAATGACGATTTTCAGGCCGGCCGGTGAAGATCTGATGTTGGGGGAGAGACACTTTCAGGTGTCATCAACAAGATCCCAATGTCCATTGGGCCAAAGGACTCATCACCATCCTGAAGATAAACTAAATAAATGATTGCCAGAAATATAACCGTCAGGGAATAAAATTGATGAACTACAACAGACCACCATGAAGAATTACAGAACAGGAATGGTATGAAATGCAATTTATGCTAACATGATGATAACTACTATTTGGTCGTATTTCAAAATCTCTATCAATAAACATTGTAAAATCAATATTGGTCTAAGGACTATTTGAGGGATCTTCTTGGTCACTGGATAGAAATAGATCTTGTGACATTGCAGAAGCTTACTGAAACAATGGCACAGTGAATGCATGCTGCAATCAGAGCTAAAGGCGGTCCAACAAAATATTAGTGTGTGACCTTTATTTGGTGGCAACATTTTTTTGGCCACGCAGTGTATGAAATCATGCAATGAAAAAAACAACAACAACAACAACAACAAAAACAGGGATATGTTGCTACAGTAAAAAGTTACAATAATATCTAAACTGCATTATGAAAGTGACAATTGACTAAAGCAGAAAAACAAAAGTTTTACAAAATCTAGCTGTCTTAAAGTTGTCTACAAAAACTAACTTCTATCTTTGATCTGCAGACAGGCCTCTTTCTCACTGCTGGCTTGTTCAATTTATACAATAAACATCAAATTATAAAAGTTGCAATTACAAACAAAATGTATACTTACAGTCTCTATGTGTCCCTGTGATGGACTTGCGACCCGTCCAGGGTGTACCCTGCCCCTCGCACAGTGATTGTTGGACATGGGCACCAGCGACCCCCGTGACCCAAAATGGAATAAGCGAGTAAAGAAAATGGATGGATGGATGGATGGATGGATGGATGGATGTATACTTACAAAACTAGATTTGAAGAACTCCGTAGGATTGTCTCCAAGTAGGTGAGGAAGCCCTCTTAGTATGACTGTTCTTTGTTCAGTGGAATCCAGTGACTGTAAGACTGAAAATGGATAAATATGTTAAAAGAAAAAGTCTCTCATACACACGGGCAAAGACACACAGACATTTTGTGCTTTTTGTCCTGGTATTACCTGCAAAAGCTGTGCCAAATGTTCACCCATGCTGCCTCTCTTAGCTTTAAAAATTTCCGTAAGACGGGTAGTGTGATCATCAAGGGCAGAATAAAATTCCTGCAGCAGGTTTTTCCCCACAATCCTTTTGAATTCCAGACAAATCTTTAAAAAAAATATGAAATTTGTTAGGTAAGTTAAAATATGTTATCGTTTAAAACTGTTTTAGACTTCTTACTATTTGCTTAAAACTCCAGCCGTGTGAACTGAAGCCCAGCTGGAACACCAAACACCCAGAGTTTTGTTTACAGCTCATGTGTGTACTAAGACCACAGACCTTGGGTTTCCAAACAACTGATGGCTGTTGTTTAGTTCTGACCTTGCTATCCTGCTATCCTGCTTCCGTATCAAACTGTCTCTGGCTTAATCATATTTTGTGTCTCTGCTGTGTCGGAGAAGTTGTGTCTGCTGATTTGTGCCTTGTTTCCCACACCCCACTCTACCTAATAAAATACGAGCATCACAGGTGGAACGTCGGACTTCTTCTCTTGACGTTTGGTCGAGCAGAACTTCCACCTCTGCAGAGGCTCTTATCAGAAACTTACGTTTGTCTTGTGTGAATTATTTTTACAAAGGTGTTAGGAGGAAAAACCCTTTCATCTTGGCAAGCTAGCCAGGAACTCCCCGCATCTGTTCATCGGTGGGCTCGACAAGGGTGCGCTGACAGCCAGCAACAGGCCGCCCAAAAGCCCCAGACGCCGATTGCATCACAGGCCAGCGTGCAATAGGTTCGACTTGAGGCATCGACGAACAGACCGGCGGAGATCCGGCCCATCTCTCACACAAGGCAGAAAGGCGAGTATGAGATTCTTTTTTGCAATGAGCAAAGTGAAAAAGAGTTTAAGCGCAAAGTGAAAAGAGAAAAAGAGTTTGTCGAGACCCAGTAAAGTAAAACAGTAAGGTTGTTTGCCCAAAACAAGCTGAGACCTTGTTAAAAGTGAAGCTGTTTTGTCCATACAATCGAGATCTTATTAAAAAGTGAGATTGTTTGTTTAAACCGGCCGACACCTCGTTTGAAGTGAGGCTGATTTGTGCACACAACCGAGACCTTAAAAGTGAGGTGTGACAAGTCAAGACCTGATTAAACAGTGAGACGGGCACCGAGACCTTATTGGATATTTGGTGAGGCTGTGAACGGACACTAGTGCAGTTTTTAAATGATTGTTTTATTGTTCGCTGTGCGAATGCATGTTTTATTGTGAATGGATGGAAGATTTGTGCGTGAATATCGCTAAAATCTGGATACCTAACGGTGACAACGCAAAGATAGAGGCGATTTTACACAAAAATCTTCATTAGGTTTTTTTAGGTGTGGTGGTCCATTTGAATCTAAAACCCCTTCACTCTCGGGATTAGCACCCTAAGCAGGAACCCGGACTAACCCTTCTGGTTAGCCTAGAAGCCTGGTTCTTTGGGGAGTGTTGGGGCGCCCTCAAGGCATTTTCTGTTGGTGCCACCAACAACTCTATATTAATAAAGAAAAACCATACTGAATACATTTTTTTTTTTCTTCTTCCTCACTTTAAATAACCAATAACAATGGGAGGAATGTTAAGCAAAATAGACCCCTCCGAACTAACAGAAGATAAAAGACGGGCAGACTATGGTACCCTGTCCGGAATAAAACAAAAGGCAGGGGAGGATGTTGAACAACTGAAGCTGCGTTATGGACAACAATTTAAAATCCACAGTGGAACTGATTAAGACAAAACCCCAGACTCTGCTTAACAACAACTTAAGTATGGTCTACTGCGGGCTTTTAGACCAGAAATCACAAGTTGGGTTAAAAAACATTGCATTGAAGTGGTCACCTGTCCTGTGTCCACTCTGATGCAATGGGCAAAACACGCAGAGAAGTTTACCAAAAAGAAACCCAGCCAACCTGAGGCCAGCACCGACACATTCTACACGCTCGATGCTGCAGACACAGAAACCCTCCACACAAATGAACACCCACACAGACAACAATTTAACTCAGGACGCAGAGAAAGGTTTGGACCACAACAAAACAGAACCAGAGGTTCTTATCGGTTCCATAGACCACAGCGTACCCCATAATTTTGTGGCCCACTGAGATACACTGGGCCACTCCAAAAACAACAACCTCAGGATGGCTGCTGCTGGCGATGTGGTCAAGCTGGCCATTGGGCCAGAGTTTGTAGATTTCTCCCTCCACAGAGCCAACAGCATAAGAACTAGCTGACTTTTTATCTAGTTTTAAATAACATCACAAGGTCAGTGTCAGCGCTGTTATCTGTAGTGCTGCCGGCTCTGTCTGGGAAACCACACGCACATACACACACACAAACGCACACACACACAAACACACAAACACGCGCGTTTGCAACCACGCCACATTGCACTGAAGCTTTAAGCTGCATGACGCGCACTAAGACTAATGTTATCCAAATTTAGCTAAAACACTGCATGTTGCTAAAAGTTAGACTAATTGACTTTGATCTTCAGTGGCTTGTCAGAAAACAAATGTCAGTTTTTGTTATTGTACTATCTACATCAGGTAAGATAGTTACTGTTTATAATCTTCCTCAAAAACCAACTTATGAAGGTCTGAACTATCCCTTTAACTGTCTGAATTATTGTTCAGGATTTATATTTTTAAGTTTGTGGCGATGCGTTTTTAATTAAGAATTGGAAGCAGCAGAAAACAGTTCTGACCTTTGAAACCAAACTGCACTGTATGAAAAATAACTGAAATGGATTCATTTTACATTTTTCGGTTTATTAAACAACACTAATTGCGTCTCACAGACACTGATAAGTACATTAAAACCCACTCTTTGAGGCGGAGATTGTTGGAGCCGTTTTCGGCCCGGTTTTAGCTTTGAGGCCTGGTCCAACGCTGTCCCATCCATCCGCCTCTCTGACTCGACCAGAACCGGCCCACCGAGTAAGTGACATCAGCCCTCATCGTGGAACAAAATGGAAAAAAAAGGTCAGACAAGATATATGTGTGTTTATACGTTCAATTGGATGTTGTATAAAAGAAAGGAGAAAAAAAAGAGTATTAACGAATTTGCCTATTTCAATTGCTTTTAGACAAAAAAAAGAGGTTTATAATCTTAAAACCTTGTATCAAAATGAATAATGCTAACCCTGAACAAATTATTGGCTTTTTCATTGGGTTCACTTTGTCTTTACAGATTAGTCTCCAGGAGTCATAAGGACTCAGTGACAAGAAAGAGAAAGTGATGTTTGGGTTTTTTTTGGTTAAATCTGTCTGGGTTTTTTATCGGAGCTGAGATCATTTTTGACTGATCTGGTTGGCAGCAAAGGATGAGGTCTAGTCATTTGCTGATTCTTCTAGTTGTAAATGATGGCTCGATGTTTAGGACATTTGGTTTTGTTGGTCTACAATCTAAGCTGGAAACTCTGAATTGTGGTCGATCTCATATTTCCTATAGAACGCTAATTTGACAAATAAATAAATAAATAAATTATTATGTACAGAGGAAAAATTCAGATCACACATAAAAAGTATTTTGGGTGAACTCAAGGCAGGGATCTTACATAATCAAAAAACGAATACGGGAAAACTTTTCTTAGATGTTTCTGAAACAGGTCACACTGAACGGTGTACTGTTTCAGAAAAAGGGGGAGATAACAGTGATGAGAAGTACCAGTGATTGATGTACAGATTTGTCTTGCTAGATCATGTTAAAAAGAGGTGCCAATATACAAATTTTATCAACTTCACAACAAAGCAATAAACACAAATAATAAAAAAAGACATCTCTTCACAGGTCCATAATGTTTCGGAACATGCATGTGTTTGTTGCGATAAAATCCCCTGAGCCTTTGTGACGTTATTCTATTTAATTAGGACGATCAGTTAATCAGCGCTACACATTGGCTGATATTATATTTTTTGGACTATAAGGTTCACTGTTGGTTTTTGAGAAAATTAAAGGATGCTAAATCATTTATGTGTAAATAGGAGATTTTAATAACCAAAAAAATTCTCTCTCATGTGTACAGGACGGTTCTCTTAGGGGGACGCCCCTTTTTAGACTTTTTAGACCTTTTTTAAACCCAGGAGGACAATGAAAATGTGGTGGATCTGTGTTCTTAAATATATTTAATTTGACTTGACTTGACTTGACTGGACTAAAAGAAATTAATTGAGTTTTCATGTATAGAGTGTTTTAACCACACTTTTATTGTGGTCACGTATTGTTTCACCTAAACAAATCTCCAGAGGAGCTACGGCAGAGCTGAATAACTGATTTTGATTTCCTTTTATTTTTTCTAGCTCCATCAGCAAACACAATGTTTAATGCTGTATTGTACTGTTTTGAATGAAAATATATTTTCTGCGCATGAGTTTAATAATTTTTTTCCTACAGACAGGAGGTAAGACAAATAAAATGTATCATCTTAACTAAAAACTAACATCACTCATGCCAAATATTCACCACTAAACTTTGAAACCTTAACTTTTCTGATTCTGATTACTCATTTTCACTACATGTGGTAATAACACATTTCTGTCTTTAATTTCTATGTTCTCTTGTGAAAATAACTTTGCTTCTTCTAGGAAGATCCAGAGTAAAGACTCTGGGGAAATCCAACATATCCTTTTTGAGGTACAGGTTTGTAAACATGAAAAGAGGGGATGAAAGTACAAATTAAATGTGATTTATGTTGTTCTATAAAACCATTACAGTGTAGAAGTAATAATGAAATAGTTTATATTGACAAACCCCTTTAGTGGAAGAGACAGAAAATACAGTCACATGCCTTAGAGGGCTGCAATTAGACTAAACACAGGGAACATCACATGACCTATAAAAGTAGACAGGAAAAATTAGAAAAGATCTGAAGACAGACCCCCTAGGCAACGATGCAGAAGATCTTTGTAGATTTTATGTTACAGGTGGCGAGCAAAAGGAAGACAGTCTCTGGGTCCAGCAAATGCTCTCACCCTGGGAGAAGAAATGGAGGAATACAGGTACAAATAATCTTTTGAAGAATTCAGAACCTTTGTGTCAGGCTTTAATTTACAGGTGACAAAACAGAAGGAGAGAGAAGAACCTGGGAGGTCCCACACACTCGGTGCTGCTGAATGTCATCATAAGGAAGAGGAAGGAGCCGAAGTGGACAGACACCTACAGAGCTGAACCGAGGTGGACCGGACTTTATCGGGTGGTTGAGAGAGCATTGCGCGCCAGCGGAGGAGCCAAACCCATTGCTGAACCAAGTTGGGATCGATCTGGTCGATGAAAGCCCCCACTTTGTCAGGACGGGTGACCTGACTGACCCCACTGTATTGAGACCAGTGACTCGATAAGCCCAGAAGCCCCATTATACCCAAAGCCCCATTAATAATAATAATAATAATAATGCATTTTATTTGTCAGCGCCTTTCAAAACACCCAAGGACACTTCACAGCATTAAAAACACAGTATTGAACAATATAAAATAACTATTAAAAACACTAAACCAAAAAGAAAATAACATTTAAAAATAATAGTTAAAGTGAAAAGGCTAGCTTGAACAGATGAGTTTTGATTTGAATTTCAGAAGGCAGTCAATGTTACGGCTGTCCGGGGGAAGAGCATTCCAGAGCTGGGGAGCAGAGTGAGAAAAGGCTCTGTGTCCCACGGTGCTGAGGTGGACAAGAGGCACGTTAAGGTGGATGGAAGTGGAAGAATGAAGGGAGCGTGAATGGGTGGTAATGTACAGGAGATCTAACAGGTAAGGAGGGGCGAGGTTGTGGATGGCCTTGAAAGTGAACAACAAGATTCTAAATTGAATTCTGAATGAGACTGGAAGCCAGTGAAGTTGCTGTAGAACTGGGGTGATGTGGTGAAATGAGGGGGTTTTGGTGACGATGCGGGCAGCTGAATTTTGAACCATTTGAAGCTTACGGATTAATTTGTGAGGCAGACCAAAGAGGAGAGAGTTACAGTAATCGATTCGAGAAATGACCAGACTGTGGACCAGGATGGAAGCAGAGTGTGGAGAGAGGGATGGACGGAGACGGTTGATATTTCGAAGGTGGAAATATGCAGACCGGGTAATACTATTGATGTGAGAGTGGAAAGAGAGAGTGCTGTCAAGAATGACACCCAGACTCTTGATGTGAGGGGAGGGAGAAACCAAGGAGTTGTCGATGGTGAGTGAGAAACTGTTAACTTTAGATAAGGTGGATTTAGTGCCAATGAGTAGAAACTCTGTTTTATCACTGTTTAATTTCAGGAAGTTAGACGTGAACCAGGATTTAATTTCATTATACCCCCTTTTACCACACTTTGTCAGGGCAATTAGCCAGACACAAGACAGTCAGAGGCTGGGAAAGGAGACCGGAGTCTCCAAGCCCTGACACACACTCATAAAAAAAACCTGAACTGAACTTATTCCCCCTAAGAAAAATGACAAGGTGGACCCACTGACTTAGGCCTCTCCAGTGCACACGTCCTTAGAAAAGTTTAAAACATATTGACATAGAGACTCTTACACACATGAAGAAATCTCCGTGGTCCTACAAAGTGCATCATCGCTGAACAACAAAGGACCCCTCACCCGGGAGGGCCTCCCAACTCAACAAAGCGATGAAACGCCAAGGGAAAGGGGGAAAAAATTCATGTTTGTTGTTGCTTTTTATTTGGTCATTTCAGGAGAACAGAGTACAATAGTTTTATTAAAAGGCCCAGAACTAATAGTTAAAATAGTCACAATGCTTTACTCTCAGACCTAAAAACCTGTTCTAGATTGTTCTTTGTATAAAAAAAGGAACACTCGGGTGTGTCACCTTGCTCTTCTGCTGATTTCTCTATCTTTATTAGTTTAGATTAGCTTAAAGTGATAATTTAGCCAAACAGATTGCTGCTTTTATACTCTACAGAATTTCTACAGCATTTTATTTTTATCACCAGATTATCTTTGCAGTTCATAAAAAAAACTACTACTCGCTCATAAAGAGCCCACATAACTTAGTCTTTTTGCTTGGTTTTTGTTTTTGAGTGATTTTTGTTCTATTTTCTGGTTTTGATTTACTTGTTCTGGGGTCCCACAAGCTGAGGATGCTGAGTGTGTCCAGGGTCACCGTCAGAAGGGCCTGAGGTGATGACGTGTTTTCCTCCCACACTCTTACCATCAGCCCTGGGGGGGGGTTCCGCGTCATTCACACAGAATCTTCAGCTAACCGTGAAGCCCACATAATTTTATGACTTACTTATGGTAAAACTTAGTTTTAAATAATAAACAGTAGGGAATGTTAGGTAAGTTAAAAAATGTTATAATTTAAAACTGTTTTAGACTTCTTACTATTTGCTTGAAACTCCAGTCGTGTGAACTGAAGCCCAGCTGGAACACCAAACACCCAGAGTTTTGTTTACAGCTCATGTGTATACTAAGACCACAGACCTTGGGTTTCCAAACAACTGATGGCTGTTGTTTAGTTCTGACCTTGCTATCCTGCTATCCTGCTTCTGTATCAAACTGTCTCTGGCTTAATCATATTTTGTGTCTCTACTGCGTCGGAGAAGTTGTATCTGCTGATTTGTGCCTTGTTTCCCACACCCCACTCTACCTAATAAAATACGAGCGTCACAGGCGGAACGTCGGACTTCTTCTCTTGACGTTTGGTCGAGCAGAACTCCCACCTCTGCATAGGCTCTTATCAGAAACTTACGCTTGTCTTGTGTGAATTATTTTTACAAAGGTGTTACGAGGAAAAAACCCTTTCAAAATTAGTGCTCTGTACAACTGGAGAGAAAATGACCATCAGAATAATTATGGGTACCTGCTTATTAGAATAGAGCGGCCAGCGTTTCATCAGAAGGCTTATTGGGGGTGATGTCTCCACAACTTCATCCCTCCAAATGTTAGGTCCATACTTTGTTGTGTCTTCCATTTGGCACACAAATTAATGTGGCTGTTTCAAAAAAAGAAAAGAAAAGCAGTATTTAATGAACTAACAGACTATCATGCAAAAATCACTAAAGCGCCAGGAATGATTGTAAGAACCAACAGCCCTTAGTTTGACTGTTCACTGTTGAAGTTACAAAAAAAAATGTAAGCATGTGGTAAATTATTCTGTATGCAACAAAAAGCTAATGTAAAGCTAACTGCTAATAGCATTAGCTTTCTGTGGGAGGCAATTAGCTTTTGTTTGCTGCAGACATTAACTACCGGTAATAATTCATTCAGTCCCAAAAGAATAACAAAATATGATCGACTAGCTATAATGTAGGGCAAAAGAGATGCAGTTGACACTCCGGTGAAATATTATAGCTAACGTTAACTTGAGCATGACAAAAATGTTATTTTACTCAGGAAGTACAACTATTATAAAAAACGGAATCAAATTTGTGCATTTAACATATATCGATAAACTGTAACATGATCCAGACTGACCTGATTTCCCCACTTCATCTCATTAATGAGATATGCAGCTAGCAGTCAGGAGAAACTTGCACTGGGCTCACCATTCCTCTTCTTTTTCTCACCATTTTTCTTATTTTTCTTCTTTTTTGTTCACTAGGCAGGTGTTCACTGACAAGCCCCACCCAAAACCAGTAAAAACATTTAAATGAGAGTTGTCTCCACTCATAGCCTGCCTGTACTGCAAATACTCATTTTGAGTAGTTTACAATTCACATATTGTTTAGTAATGGTCCCACCTTTTGCAAAATAACAAAAATATTAGTAATAAAGCTTGACTTATTATGTAAAAGAAAATTTGGGTTAACAGTGTTGGCTGTGGAGGCAGCAAGATGGTGACGTTCGTAGAACTACCACCTTTCAGCAAGAAGGTCGGCGGCCGGAATACTGGCCGGGGGGCCATTCTGGGTGGAGTTTACATGTTCTCTCTGTGCTGCGTGGGTTTTCTCCAAGTACTCCAGTTTCCTCCCACAGACCAAAAACATGCATGTTAAACTGACTGGTAACTCTAAATTGTCCATAGGTGAGAGAGACAGTGAATGGTTGTTTGTCTCATTTGTCTCTATTGCACCTTTTCCATTAGTACCGGTACGGACCGGTACAGCACGACTCTACTCTACTCGGTACGGTACAGGTTGTGTTTCCATTATGCTTTCAGTACCGGTTCCAGTGGGCGGGGTCCAGAATC
>NC_056511.1:45641583-45654184 GCF_014905685.2 Nematolebias whitei
ATTGTAAGAGGGGGACAGTTGAACCTGGAGGCTCCACCCCTGTTTAATGATGGACGGTTTCTTTTCACAAAGATGGCCTCCTTTACTCCTCTCTCAAACCATCGTTCCTCTCTGTCCAGGATGTGAACATCTTCATCCCTGAAAGAGTGACCGCTGGCCTGGAGATGAGTGTAGACCGCAGAGTCCTGGCCTGATGATGTTGATCTTCTGTGCTGGGCCATCCTTTTGGCCAGTGGCTGTTTTGTTTCCCCGATGTAAGTGTAGTGGACTAGGCCTATGTCAAAACTGAGTCTAAGGTCAAAACTCTTGACCTTAAGAACCTTGTGGGACAGAAGCTGTCATTTCATTGATTTGAATCCAGAAATACAGGTTCACCCATCCTGAGACTTTCTTTCTTGAAGATTCAAGTGAAAGAACACTCTCTTTTTTATTATCATTACTACTTTACAAATGTTGATAATCAAAATGTCTTAGTTCAAACCATTTTAGATGTTGCAGTGAACTAATCAATTTATTAACTGTGTAATGATTTTTTTATTCTCATGCAAAGTTAGAACTCATGTCAAAGCTGTTACAGAGTAATTATGCCTTTTCTGATTTCTGCTTTTGAATGAGCAAGTGTACGTTGGTCCAAGGTTGGAGTGAAATGCAAAACAAGTTGTTGGAACGAACTGTCATGTTTTTAGAATCCTCTCAGACGTAAATATAGAGGTTTTTGGCACCTGTTTCTAAACTCGCCAAAACAAAACTCTCTCTGTCTGTGAGAACATTTCTGATCTGTTTCATAACAATTCTTGCTGTCTTCTAACCTCTTACGTCACAAAACACACCCCGTCTGGTTGTTTCTGACCAATGGGAATACTCCCAAAAGTGAACCGGGAAAGAGTCTTTAAAATGTCGGTACTTCCTGGTCTACTCAGTTCTGTTCTGCTCAGTTCTGTTGAGTTCAGTTCAGTTCTGTTGAGTTCTGTTGGGTTGGAGAAGTTCTGCGGCACGGACAGTTCTGATATGTCCTGACGCTGGACAGTTCTGTGAGAGCCGGGATGATCCTGACATGACAACAAAGCTCTTCCGAGTTCCATGGGAATATAACACTTTCACTCGCCACTACTTCTGACGATTCACAGCATCCTAAGGAGACGCTGGACAGGTAGCGTTAACGGAGCTCCATATCTGCTGATTAACCTCAGAAAGGTAATGAGTCAAGTTTCCTACCAAGCGTACCGAGGCGAGCTGGGTTCTGATGGAGAGTGTCGTTTCTGGTGAACACTTCCCTTACACACCATTTTACTCCCTCTAAACTTCTTTCCCATCTTTAAACTTTTCTATCAAGTAGAAATTCTTCCAGATATATAGAAATGTCTGTGTAAAATGCTCATCCACATCCGTGTGGGTAAAAGATCATAATTGTACAGTTTCATAAATGTCTGTGGTGAAGCAACGGAAAAATCATGGCCGTATGATTTTTCCTGATTGATTGCTTATGTTGTTATTTTCATAATTTGCCAAATTAATGTAAATGTTTGATGTTAAATTTTGATTCTGTAAATAAATGACCGCATTCATTTTGATGGGTCAAATATAAATGACGTCTCACGTTTGCATTTCCTTAAATTCAATGCACGTTTTATTCAGTCCAGAAAAATGAGGAATCCGTGTTAAATGATGAATATATCCGAGCATCTGTTCATCTACGTAAGACTGATCACAGCCCTCCTGACACTGAACAGCATACAAAACATTGCTCTGTTTGTGCCGGGGGACTGGATCTTTGGGATGAACCAGTCTTTGCCGTAATGTATTTTGGGGTTTAAAAGCCACTGAGACGTTATGTTTAGAAAATAAACGTCTCAGTTTCTCTGATACTCCCTCAACATATGGAATGACCACTGGTCTGGGTCTGGGTCTGGGTTCCTCCTTTTCACCTTTTGGCTGACTGGAGTCCTGTTTGGGTTTCTTCTCTGCTTTCAGGAAGGCCCAGTTAGGATATCCACATTGCTCTAGAGCAGTGGCGGCGCCAGGGGGACGCTAGGGGGCGCTATAGCTACCCCTAGAAAAGTTATAGCACCTCCATAGCACCCCCAGGAAATATTTAGATTTTTTTCTTCATCTAATTTAATATTTTAAATATGTAGTTGTGGCATTTTCTTCTAAAGACAAATATATATAAAAAGAATCAACCATTCTAATTTCAGTAAAAAATAAAAATAAAAAAAATAATTCAACCTGATTTGAACTTTGCGTATTATTACTTCCGGGAAGCAATTGAGAGGAACACGCTGCGCAAATATGGATCGTTTTTTGCAACCAAAAGTTCCACGGATGGAATTTGAGAAGGATGCATTTTTGGAAGCAGAGTCCGACCAACAAAGAAATATTAATCTGGATGAAGAAGATAAACTGTGCAGTTATCCTTCCACTGCTGCTGAGAATGCTAACAGTGTTAGCACTGGACAGCTAGAAGATCTAAGCAGAAGTCCTCAAGATGGACCAAGACGACCACTTCTGCAAAAATACCCATCACGCTTGTTTGGAGTGCAACAGAGAAGTTTTAGTAAAGGCTGGCTCGATCAATATTTGTGGTTAGAATACAGCGTGAGTAAAGATGCCGTGTTTTGTTTTGCTTGTCGGCATTTTCTAAAAGGAGGACACAGGTTCCATCTTGAGCCAGCATTTACCGCGCTCGGCTTTAACAACTGGCGGAAAGCAGCAGCGTCATTGAAGAGCCATCATGAAAGCGCCGGACACAAATTTGCAATGGAAGCGTGGAGTGAATTCAAGTTTAAACAAACGAGTGGATCAAAACTCCCCAACATGCTCGACAAAGGACATTCTGCATTGGTTCAGGAGAACCGGAGGTACATTATGGGTGTTGTAGAAAGTTTGCGCTACACAGCTTGTCAGGGAATCGCACAGCGCAGTCACAGTGAGAAACAGGATTCAGCTAACAAAGGTAATTTTCGTGAGATGCTTGATGTGATTGGAAAATTTGATCCCAATGTCCAAAAAAAGCTGACAATTAATCCATCTAATGCTAAGTATGTTCATCATGACATACAGAACGAAATATTTAATGTTATGGCTGAAATGATAAGAAAACAAATCAGCAATGAAGTGAAAGAAGCTCAACACTTTGCTATTTTGGTGGATGAAAGTAAAGATATCAGCAAAAAAGAACAAATATCTGTTATTGTTCGTTATTTGCAGCCAGATTCAGAGAAGGTGGTGGAAGAATTTTTGCATTTCACCCCAGCAGAAGGATTAGATGCAGACTCACTTTTTGACTGTATCAAAATGACCCTCAGTCGTTGTAATATTGATATAAATTGCTGTGTCGGACAGTGCTATGACGGTGCTGCTGTTATGTCCGGGTGCAACAATGGAGTTCAAGAAAAGTTGAGAAAAGAGGTGCCGCAAGCTGTGTACATTCACTGCCATGCTCACAGGCTGAATCTTGTGTTAGTAGACTGTGTACATAATGTTGATGCTGCAGCCGATTTTTTTGAGATATTGCAAATGCTTTACAAGTTTTTTTCTGGGTCTGTTGTTCATGATCTTTTTTTGAAGAAGCAGGAAGAACTTGTGTCAGCTGTACAGCGCCTAGAACTTAAAAGACTCAGTGACACCCGCTGGGCGTGCCAGTATGATTCCATACGTGCTGTCAAAAAAACTCTCCCAGCTGTTATAGCTACGCTGCACGATGTTGTTGACCAGAAAAATGCTAAAAGGAGGACGGAGGCTAAAGCTCTCAGTGCACTTATAGATAAGAAGTTTGTTCTGCATCTTGTAATTTTTGAGGATATTTTCAGAACAACAAAATTCATGTCTGATCAGCTACAGTCTCCTAATTTAGATCTAGTAGCAGCAAATGACCTGGCTCATTCTGTAATAACTGCTTTAACAGAAAAACGCACAGATGACAAATGGGAGACACTCAGAAAAGAAGCAGAAGAACTTTGCAGCAACACAGGAATAGCAACAGAGACTGTACATCGGCAGAAAAGACAGACTCAAACAGCTAAACATCTAGAGCACTTTATTGTGGATGCCTCAATAGAAAGAAAAGGTGCAGACAGCACGGATGACCTAAAAACAAAATCATTCTATTCTGTTATAGACAGGATGCTAATGGAAATGAAACAGCGTTTTTCTTCAGAAACTAATGAAGTACTGAAAGGTTTGCCAGCTCTAAACCCCAAACACCCATCATTCCTTGACAAAAAATGGATACTGCCTATGGCCTGTCTTCATGGAGTTAACGAGGAGAACTTGTCAGCTGAGCTCCACCAGGTTCGCCGGCTGCTGAAAAGGAAAGAAGAACTGGGACTTATAATCAACAACACACAAGACTTCCTATCTGTGATGCGGCCCTACAAAGATGCATTCCTGGACTTGTATAAGCTGATATCCATATCTTTGACTCTTCCAGTAACATCAGTGAGCTGTGAGCGCAGTTTTTCTTGTTTGCGTCGTTTGAAGAACTACCTAAGAAACAGCAGCGGAGACAGTCGAACAAGTGACCTGGCACTTCTTGCTATCAATCCTTTAAGAACCAGGACCCTGGACAGTGACAGGATTATTGATGCTTTTGCCCTCAACCACAATAACAGGCGGATTGTCCTGTTATGAAGACTTCTGATGGTGAGTGAATGATTTCAATCTTCTCTGACTTTGTAATGCATTCAGCATTGTGGACTGAAATTGTTTATGTGATACATCTGGGGAAACAATGTGAATTTGTTGTAACAGTTTGCATACTAAGATCTATAAATATGGCAAGTGTGTCACGTTTGTATATGCTTTAAATTAATTGCAGAGTACCACATTATTCACTATCCACTGTATTGGTGACTGCTGATGTCAGAGTTTTCAGTGCACCTGTGTGTGTGTGTGTGTGTGCGTGCACGTGTGCTTGTGTTTGTGTTGATAACTCTAGGGAAGAAAAATAACCTTCATAGCACCCACAGTAAAATGCTTAGCCTCCCCTTAGCACCTGCTGAAAAAAATTTCTGGAGCCGCCACTGCTCTAGAGCCTGTCTTGTGTGGGATTTCTCCTTCTGCCTGGCTGCTGAGCTAGTGGGGACGCTGTCTGCTCTGTGATACAGAGTCCTGATGACTCCTAACTTGTGCTCCAAAGGGTGATGGGAGTCAAACTGCAAATACTGGTCTGTGTGGGTGGGTTTGCGGTATACCTCAGTTTGCAAATGTCCTCTATCAGAGACTGAGACCTCACAGTCCAAGAAAGCCAACCTGCCATTTTTTACATCTTCTCGTGTGAACTTGATGTATTTATCCACAGAGTTGATGTGGTCAGTAAAATGTTGGACTTCCTGAGATTTGATTTTAACCCAGGTGTCGTCAACATACCTGAACCAATGACTTGGTGGTGTCCCTGAAAAGGACGTCAAGGCTCTCTTTTCTACCTCCTCCATGTACAGGTTGGCAAAAATAGGAGAAACTGGAGACCCCATAGCACACCCATGTTTCTGCCTATAATATTGCTCCCCATATGTGAAGTAGGTTGACTGCAGGCACAGTTTCAAGAGTTGACACTGTTGTTCTGTAGAAAGTGTGGTCCTGCTGCTCAGAGTGGTGTCTGATTTTAATCTTAAACTGACCACCTCTACTGCATCATCAACAGGAATGCAGGTAAAGAGTGATGTGACATCAAAAGAGACCATTGTTTCATCAGTCTCCATGATGACATCCCTCACCTTGTCCACAAAGTCCATGGTGTTCTGTATGTGGTGTTCTGAGCTGCCAACTAAAGGGATGAGAACAGACGCCAGATATTTGGAAACATTGTAAGTGACAGAGTTAATCATATTAACAATTGGTCTTAAAGGTACACCTTGTTTGTGGATTTTAGGTAAACCATACAGACTAGGTGTGGCCTCCCCTGGGTACAGTCTGTGGTACAGAAAACGGTCAATAGCCTTGTCCTGCTCTAAAATTTTCAGGCAATCTATTAACTTTTTCTTGTAACCACTTCTTGGATCTCTTTTCAGAGGTTCATATGTGTTTAAGTCACTAAGGAGTGTCATAACTTTCTCATGATAGTCTTTCTGGTTCAAAATAACTGTGCACCTTCCTTTTTCTGCTGGGAGAATGATGATGTTTTTGTCCTTGCTAAGTGTGTTGAGTGCATCCCTCTCCTCTCTACTGATGTTGGAAGGTGGTGGTTTGGCATTGCTGAGGCAGGATGAAACTTTGATTCTGAGCTGTTCTGCTTCAGCCTCTTTAATTTTGTTGTTGCGGATGGCTGATTCTGTAGCTGTGATCATCTCCACCAGAGGAATTCTACTTGGTGCAACCGCAAAGTTCAGTCCCCTGGCAAGAATCTCTGTCTCTGGCTGGGTGAGCTGTCTGTCAGATAAATTCTTCACCCACTTTTCTGTCTCCCTGGCATGTAATTGACTACAGGAGTGTTGTCCTACACTGAATGTGTTGTTATTGGAATAGTGATGGTGTTGATGAGTTATTAGTAAGTTAAACTTGTTTTGTTGTCGAGTCTTGGACTTGACATGCTGTGCTAAGCGTGCCTGATCTGTACAGTCCAACACTTGCTGAAGTGTGGTCTGATCTAGACACGTTGTTAGTTTCTGTTTAATGTGCTCTTCTTTGGCCTTCAAGGCCTCAATAGTAAAATTGGTCTGTCTCACCCGTTCATTCAGCAGCTGCGTCTGTGCCTTCTGAAGGATCTTGCTTGCCCGGTGCCCGCTGACCGAAGATTTTAGTTCCAGGCTCTTGGGAATGATGCCACTTTGTCGACATCTGAGGTTGAATCGCAAATGGTTCCTGTAGTCTGCCCTCTTCCTTGCTGTTTTCTCAAACTCTCTAACTAGTTTGAGGCAATCCTGGCCAAAGTGGTTCAAAATATCCTGATGCATGCTCAATAATCCAGGTAGAAAAATCTAAAAAAGTTAAATCTGGTCCTCCATATGTTGAGGGAGTATCAGAGAAACTGAGACGTTTATTTTCTAAACATAACGTCCCAGTGGCTTTTAAACCCCAAAATACATTACGGCAAAGACTGGTTCATCCCAAAGATCCAGTCCCCCGGCACAAACAGAGTAATGTTGTGTATGCTGTTCAGTGTCAGGAGGGTGATCAGTCTTACATCGGGGAAACTAAACAGCCACTGGCCAAAAGGATGGACCAGCACAGAAGATCAACATCATCAGGCCAGGACTCTGCGGTCTACACTCATCTCCAGACCAGCGGTCACTCTTTCAGGGATGAAGATGTTCACATCCTGGACAGAGAGGAACGATGGTTTGAGAGAGGAGTAAAGGAGGCCATCTTTGTGAAAAGAAATCGTCCATCATTAAACAGGGGTGGAGCCTCCGGGTTCAACTGTCCCCCTCTTACAATGCTGTGATTGCTAGTATCACTCAGCCCTCTGTGAACAGTAAACAGCCATCAGTGTGCTAATGATCCATTGTTAGGCTGATGGTCCTTCTTGACCATGTGATCAGCTGGTTTTGGTTGTCAGCAGCAAAACTGGTTGATCCACTCTGAGACGGTGCTATTTAAGAGACTGAGCTGAAAACAGCTCCTCAGACTGAGGAAGTCTCTCGGATGAGAGACGAAACGTTTCTACATTTTTTTGTTGATTTGCTTTTCTTTTTTTTTTTTTTTTTAATGTCCAGAGGACCAGATTTAACTTTTTTAGATTTTTCTACCTGGATTATTGAGCATGCATCAGGATAGGTTGCACATTCTGTTTGTTCTCAGTGTTAGTTGAGGCTCAGAATCAGCTACTACCACACCAAATATTAGCCCAATACCCGAAGGAGTTCCAGTTAATATGGGGTGTTGAAGGTCAGTTAGCTGTGGTGACCTTCTGGAAAACACTCATTAAATTCTCCAAGTTTCATTCAAATTATTGCAATGGTTCATGGGATAATTTGGTAACAGACAGACAAACACACACACACACACAAACAGAAACCATTATCACCCATGAGCCTTTGGGTGATAATGTACATAAGGAGAAGTGTTTGAATCATTTTTTTTGTTTTTAAATCTTGCCTTAAGTTTCTAAACTGATCTTCAGTAGATGATTGGGAAACAGTTTATATTTGTTGGACTGAAATGCATAAAGATTTTCAAATAAATTAATTCAAACATTTCAATAGAATGTAATCATTTACATAATTCTTGGCCTGAAATATTTTTGCTTACTCTGAATTCAAACTAGGTGTGGCTTTTAGTCTTGTTTGTCTCTATGTGTCCCTGTGATGGACCCGTCCAGGGTGTCCCCAGCTCTTTCACTAGTTCTGCTGGATAAGGGCACCAGTGACCCCTGTTACCCAAAAAGGAAGAAGATGGTACAGAAAATAGATGGATGAATGTCAAACACCACTCTCGTGACACTTATCAACCGCTGACAAAGGCAACGGCGATTATATTTTTTCTTGTTTCTGGATGAGTGTGTCCATTTTCCTGTCAGAATGAATCAATAGAAAATATGATTTGGAAACTCATAAAGTGATCATTGGGGGTTCCTCAACTAAACATTACAGCCATTACAGCTAACTGACCTTAACCAATGCAGAAATAATTATAACTCAGCTGAGGACAGATTTTAAGCTAAAACTTGGTTAGCTAGTGGCTAGCAATCATCTTCAACAAATATTGACTGGAAGCAGTTCCTGCAAGATATCAAACAATATTATGAGATTGTGCAGAACATCATTTACAAGAACTGACCAAAACAACTACTACAACTCCATTACTGCATAAGATAATCTTAGTCCAAATCTCTGGTATGAATTTCAGTGGGTGATATGCATTCCTTTAAAGAATGCCCGACATTTGATTGTGACAGTGTTTTCTTCAGGTGTGTGTGAATGATTCATGTTTGATTACATTTTAAAACAAATAGTGAAACTAATTTATTGGAGGACATTGGACCTGAAATTGACTATCAAAGTATGTGATGTGTTGAGATTGGATAGACTTAAAAACACAAGTCACTGGTTTATTGGCAGTTTAGCATTTATGAATGTTGAAAGGAGTCAACGCAGTTTCTGCTCAAAGTTCTATCAAACTTTATGATCATTAAAAAAAACACATTTGGATGTATGCACCATATAAAAGAGTAA
This sequence comes from Nematolebias whitei, assembly GCF_014905685.2. Taxonomy (NCBI): domain Eukaryota; kingdom Metazoa; phylum Chordata; class Actinopteri; order Cyprinodontiformes; family Rivulidae; genus Nematolebias; species Nematolebias whitei. The sequence goes on from NC_056511.1 coordinate 45,650,694, forward strand.
GAACAGAGATTTGAAAAATAAAAATGAAAAATGTTTTAAAAATAAAAAAAAACTTAAGCTGCTACCACAAGTTCCATATGGTCTCCATGGTAACCACACACCTGTGTCATAATCTGAGGAGTTTCAGTCGAGGTCTAGAACTCATCATAGCACAAAAAAATCACTGGTGAAACTTCCACCCATCCATTATCTTTACCTGCTTCTTCGTTTTCGGGTCGCAGGGGTCACTGGTGCCCATGTCCAGCCATCACTGTGCGAGAGGTGGGGGACACATGGACAGGCCTCCAATCCATCTCAGAGACATCTGAACAGGTCTCCAGTCCATCTCAGGGACACGTGGACAGGTCTCCAGTCCATCTCAGGGACACGTGGACAGGTCTCCAGTCCATCTCAGGGACACGTGGACAGGTCTCCAGTCTATCTCTGTTGAATTCTCTGACTTTTTGGCTGATATCTCACTGAGATACGATCATGTTTTGATTAAATCCGGCCGAGATTTGAACCAGCGACCTGAGAGGTGGTGGCTCTACCACCTACGCCACCCTCTGGTGAAAGTCACTAATGATATTCTCATGGCCTCAGACAATGGACTTGTGTCTCTACTGGTCCTGTTAGACCTCAGTGCTGCATTTGATACAGTTGATCACAATATTTTACTACAGAGGCTTGAATATGATGTTGGGATTACAGGAACAGCTCTAAAATGGTTTAAATCATATCTATCTGATAGATTCCAGTTTGTAAATGTAAATAATACATCTTCTTCATACACCAAAGTTAGTCATGGAGTTCCTCAGGGCTCAGTGCTTGGGCCAATACTCTTTACTTTATATATGCTTCCATTAGGTAAAGTTCTTAAACAGCATGGGATAAATTTTCATTGTTATGCTGATGATACACAGTTATATTTGTCCATTAAACCCAATGAATCCAATCAGCTACTTAGACTACAAGCATGTCTTAAAGACATAAAAACCTGGATGACCCTTAATTTTCTGCTTTTAAATCAGACAAGACTGAGGTTGTGGTTTTTGGACCTGAACATTTTAGGAATGAATTTTGCAGTTTTTCCCTTTCTCTGGATGTCATTAATCTGTCCTCCAGCTCTAATGTTAAAAATCTTGGTGTTATTTTTGATCAGGACATGTCTTTTATCCCCCACATTAAAACTGTAACCAAAACCACCTTCTTCCACCTGCGTAATATCACTAAGATTAGAAACGTCTTGTCCAGAAATGATGCTGAAAAACTGGTCCATGCATTTATCACGTCTAGACTGGACTATTGCAATGGTTTATTAAATGGGTGCCCAAATAATTTTTTTAAAAGTCCAGTAAATCCAAAATGCAGCTGCCAAAGATTAAATGAAAGTTGATAAGAGAGATCATATCTCTCCAGTTTTAGCTTCTCTCCATTGGCTCCCTGTCAAATCCAGAATAGAATTCAAAATCTTACTTCTAACCTACAAACTGATCACATGACGACAAGCTCAGAGGTCAGAAGCCCCAGTGGAGGGCACTTTACAAACCTCCGACAATAAAACAAACTGGCGATCTTCAATTGAGGATCCTTCACGGCACCATTGCAACAAACTTTTTTTTTGTCCATCTCACTCTGTCCTCACTCCAACTACCTTCATGTCCTCTCTAACTGAATCCATATATTTCCAAATGAACTGCATATGTTGGTGTATAATTGACTTTTTATTTCAGCTGCATGATGAGGTACAGGAGAATATTTAACAAAGTACTAATGCTGCCTAAATACGTGTGCATTGACACTTATAGTTTCAAAAGAATACTGAGTTCAATCCAAACAAGATTAAAAGCAAAAACAGACTTTTTATTTGTAACTGAAGACGTTTTGCTTCTCATGCGAGGAGTTTTCTCAATTCAAAGAAACAAGGAGTTAAAGTTCAAGTTATAAAGTGGAGCTGTTCTGTACTGAGGTCAGTTTTTAGAGTAGAAACAAGAGTAAAACTAACATGCTTTTTTATTTTTTCATTTGGCTGAGGGGATTTTGTGAGTCAGAAGATGTTTTTTTAATTAATCCCAATTAACTGTAATCTTTGGCCTGAATGTTCCTTTTGTTAAAAAAAAAGAAGCAACATTTTGACTGGTTGCTCAAAACGAGTGAAGGAATATTGAGCAATGCGTTGCCTCTCTGTCTCTGATTCACTCAGTCTCAAACAATCCAGTTCTTTTCAATAACAAGTCATTTAGTAATCACAGAAAATAAACAGTTTTCACGAAATGAGGATGCAGTGATGACAAAACACAAAAACTACAAAATAGGATTTTTCTCATTTGATTGAATTTTTGCTCAGTGTTGATATTCTACTTAACTAAAATAAACTTTTTAAATCTTTTACATGTATACAGTATAGACACACACAAACACAAAAATACAGTATATATACATGTTTATTTTTTTAAACATGTAAAATGTTTTTTGTTAAGGTACATTATTGCAACACCACTGCGCTCTGAGGTAACACTTAGCCACTTCCTACATTATTCATCAGTTCCCATGTTTTATTAGGCCCAGTGCGGTTGTAGCTGGTTTCCCGTGTGTTAACACACTACTGTGTCATCATTAAGCTCCAGGAATTTAGTTTTGTTCCATTTTATTGCAATCCAGCAGGTTGTTAGCAGGGCTGATGGCGACAACACGCTTCTGGCTGAAGTCATAGTTATAATACGTGCTTCCCTTGAAGAACTTCACAAAACCTGTGGAAAATCAATAATGTTCAGTCATTTCTGATGATTAAAGAAATACATATGTTCTATGTTCATATTTGTGTGACTGCTTCAACAGAAGCATTCACACTATAGTGATCCTGTTTATATTTATACTTCCTTCTTTATCCTTCCCGTATGTTTTTCGGCATTTTACTACTCCCACAGTTTTTGTGCTATTTCAACAATTCATATATCAAATCATTCAGCTGTTTATGACTTTTGGTAATGGTACAACTTTAGATTCTTGAGATATTTAGTCTTTTCTGTCATTTTGGCTCTCATTGAAAATGAATGGAGCTCGTTTTACGTCCTTAATAACTTTTATTCAGTTTACAACTGAAGATCTGGTTAAGGTTCTTTCAGCTTCTTTGTGCAAAATTTTAAACAAAATTCAGCTAGTTCAGCTAATTTCAGCTGTTTTTTCAGCTGTTTTGTGTTCCTTTCAGCCTGATTCATCTAACTTAGGTAAAGTTATTAAACAGCATGGGATACATTTTCATTGTTATGCTGATGACACACAATTATATTTGTCTATTAAACCCATTGAATCCAATCAGCTACTTAGACTACAAGCATGTCTTAAAGACATAAAAACCTGGATGACCCTTAATTTTCTCCTGTTGAACAGACAAGACTGAGGTTTTGGTTTTTGGACCTGAGCACCTTAGGAATGAATATTTCAGTCTTTCTCCCTCCTTAGATGCATTAATCTGTCCTCCAGCTCTAATGTTAAAAATCTTGGTGTTATTT
>NC_056511.1:45654284-45658640 GCF_014905685.2 Nematolebias whitei
ATTTAAACAGGAACAACTAGAAATTTTCTGAGGAAATACTACTGCAGGTACTGTTATTTTTTTCATCATACATCAACTTTCTTCCCTAAATTCTTTTAAGAAGTGTTCTAATAATTCAAGCTGACAAACTGCCATTGTTTTCATGCATAAACTGTGGAAGAAATGCAAAACAAATGTTGACATTTCTGCAAATGGCTTATCAGGGCCACCATAGTAACTGCACACCAGGGTTTGTCACTCCCTGACAGCACTCCTAATAAGACAGGTAGACAGAAATTCAGACAATAAAGTAAGCATCAGACAGTTGTTGAAAAACTGTTTAAACTTAAGCTGTACTGAAAGCTTTCCTGAAACATAAGGGCCAGGACTTGGAGCATCAATCTCTTTTAAAATGGCTGCCACAGCTGATCGTGTACCCAAATGGCTACAGTTCCATTATTTCTTAATATAAGATAACTTTAGCTCAAAACTTTGTCATGAAAGACAGCAGGCAATATCTATTCCTCTTTGGAATGCGCTGTCAACTTTCCACAGGTTTTTCTAAACTTGCTGGAGGAGTAGAATTTTAAGTTGCTGGTGAAGATTCTCAGTCATCCAGGACATGATGAATTCAAAAATGTTCAATACAAAAACAACTGGACTTTATTTGTAACAGAAGACGTTTCGTTCCTCATCCGAGGAGCTTTCTCAATTCAAAGAGCAGTGAGTGAGGGGTTCAGGTTATAAGGCTGTGAGATAAGACACACATATGTAGATTGGCAGTTCACACCTAAACACTTTAACAGTAGGGGTTTCTTAAGGTCTTTGTTCCTCTAATTCACAGACGAGGCCCCTCTGTTCCCATCAGGTGTGAAAACTGGCTGGGAATCATCTTAAAGTTGCATTATAAGTTTTTGAAAGTGGAAATCTGAGGCCTCCTCCTCTGTTAAGAGATGTTTTTTCTCTTTTTACATAAATTGCTTCCTTCACCCCCCTCTCAAACCTTCTGTGTTCTCGGTCCAAAATGTGCACATATTGGTCCTCAAAAGAGTGTTCCTTATCTGTGAGGTGGAGGTGAACAGCTGAGTCTTGTGTTGAGCCATGCGTCTGTGAAGAGGCTGTTTAGTTTCCCCAATGTTTAGTTTTATTGCCCCAATGTTTTATTTTAGAATTTTAAGTTGTGATAAATTTGGAAAAATACCAGACAAATTGTAATGAATGCTTCATAGGCACCCTTTTACAACATCTTATAAATGCACCTTGAAGATTTCCTCCAACCTTACTGTCCCTCTTTTCAAACAAAAACCACAAGTGTGAGCTGTTTGTTGATTTAACTCCCAGTTTCTTATTAAATGTATATTTTGTGCTGTAAAACAACAGAAGTAGAGGAACAATGATGTAGCTACCATCATAGAAAACAGCTGCATCTATAGGAGCTGGAATCTCTGGCCACTGCTGCTCAATGAGCATCGGCGAGCCCTCCATCATGCTCTGCTTCTCGTTGTACCTGAATGTTATAGACAGGAAAAACAAAGATTTGTCTCAATTATTCTGCATGTAGGTTTCAACGCCTTTCATATAGAAACATCTCTCTGGAAAGCAAGATTAGTGGTATGAATAAAACAACACTGAGAAACCAGAGTCAGCAATTCATCCCACTGTGCCAACAAGGGAAAATTTTCAGTTGTTATGATGTCAAACTTAAAAGGAAGTACCCTGACTGGTCTAGTCTGGTTTACTTTATTCACAGTAACTCAAACTGAAACTGCATAAAATGTTGGTTTTACATTCCTGCAATAAGCTAGCTAAAAAGCTAAAAACAAACAACCTGCGGCTCGGCTGTGTTTCTCCAACCATCTCTAAACTGCGGGTACAAAAGCAGCTCTGCTGTTTTCTCTCCCCCCCACCCCGTTCTGGGCTGCCGGTGCGGGCACAGCTCAGCTGGGTCTCTTGAGTCCCACAAGGACCAAGAAAAGAGGCAGGTATAAAGACAGAGCATAAGAGAAATGAATCATTCCTTCATAGAGGAAGATGACACACCACAAGCGTCAGGGTCAGCTGATCACCTTGTCACAAGTTCTGGAAGTTATAGCTCATTTAAAGGCAACATATTTTTTGTTGTAGGTTACATTTATGCTCAACAGATCTTGAGCTTAATTTTATTTAGCTATTTTGGGAAACTGCACCTGCACTTTAGTTTATGTAGTAGATTTTATTGATCTTTTGTGCAGACTTTTACAATCTAAATAACAGAAGGATCTTTTATATATATATACTTTGAGAATGAATACTTTACTAAATAAAGTAATTTAAGTAAAATTAACCCTTGTTGTTGTTTTTGTTTGTTTTTATATAATACTGCAAAGCAACATGTTAAGTTAATTTTGTCAAATGAATAACTATGATTTCTGTTTTTTTTAGTTATATCACAAAATGTATCGTTATTGTCAGAATGCTCTGAAATATCACAATATTATATTTGCGCCATATCACCAGTGACGACCGGTATCAGTATCAGTAGGCTAGGTGGGCTAAGCCCTCCCTCCTGGCATTTACAATAAAGATATTAAAATAAACAAGTTAAAAATAACAACTTAAAAATAAATACATTTTAGAAATAATGTCACATTTTGTTAAATTTACAACAAAGCTGGTGTCAAAACGCTTGGAAAAAATCCCCGGGTCGTTCCAAAGGGTTAAATTCTGACAGCCCCGTTCTGTTACTGCTCCTTCGTGGTTCAGAATGATTGACAGACGTCTGGCCACGCCCCCTCGGTTTGAGGCTCATTGGGGCTAATTTTGTTCAGCTCAGGGTCCGCCCACAGCCACAGGATTCATCCAATGAGGAAGAACGTACAAGAACGTGCCTCAAGTGTGAGTGGATGTGGGCGTGGCTTGGTGTAGACTGACACGATGGCGAGCGATATTAGCATAAACGAGGTGGATTATTTAATGAATAAACCCTTAATGTCTATTGAGGAAAAACTGGTGGTGAAGAGGTTGGGGCTGGACAGACGAGGATATTCAAATCCAGCAAAGGACCGTGCTGTGTAACGTGCTGAACTTGGCCGGATATTAATTCAGCTCGGTCCAAATAATATCAACCTGTCAGTTCCGAGCTTATACCGAGCTTATACACACACAAGAGAGTTCTTTAAATTATTTTTCAAAGGTCATAAATATGATCAATTTGTAAACAGCAGTAAAATAAAACTCGCTCGGACATGTCAGCTCAGAAGTGCAGGAGGGTGGAGCTGTATTTAATAAACAAAAATCAGCTGTTCTGACCAAAACTTCAAAATAATCTGCCACTCACACACTCCTTCATGAAAATTAACACCAAACAAAACTGAATCATCTCACTGATTTCACTTTACGTAGGAAAATAAAGCGTCTCTGAAATAACTTAATTTCACCTATTTCATACGTGGAAGAGAGATCTGTCAATAATAAAAATAAAAAATATCCAATGAAAAGTCCGCAGTTATGCGCTCTGTCATGTTCGGCCGTCAGGTGTGTTTGAACCCACGTGCAGGAGGATGACGAGGACGCTCGAGGAATAATAAAAAATGTTTATTAAACGAAACAAAAACAAAACGCTGACAGGGTAGCTACTCACAGACTAATCGAATGGATGGAACGGAAGGCTGAACACAACACCATAGAAGGACATTTCCGAGACAAAGACAAGACGCAGGTGAACTGAATATATACACAGACACTGATAGGGACAATGACAGACACCTGCAGTGATTACCATGAGACACAGGTGAGGCAGGGGCTGAACACAAGGAGGAAAAACAGAGCTGAACAAGAAACATGAGGAAACAGACAGAGACGGGACAAAACCCCCAAAACCCTACAGTACCCCCCACTCAAGGGATGGCTCCTGACATCCCAAAGACATCCAACTTGGGTGAGAGGCGGGACAAAACAGGACAAGTAGACACAGGACCAAAAGAGCAAAAAACCAGCAGGAATAAACCCTGGGAAACACCAAACACAAAACACAAAGACCCCGGACCCCATGCCAGAGTCAATGTGGGCGGTCAGGAGACCATCCAGGGCAGGACCAGTACTCAGGAGGGTGACCAGGTGACCATCCTTGATGAGGCAAGAGCTCATGAGGGCGGCCAGGAAACCATCCACCCTCAGGCCAGGGTTCCAGTGGGTGACCAGGGGACCGTCCCTTCCCTGGTAGTAGAGGAGTCCATCTCTGCCTGCCTAGACTTGGGTGGATGAGGACCTCCAGAGCCAAACCAGGAGTGAGGACTTTCGCAGGCGGGTCAGGAACAAAGGTTACAGGCGAGCCGGGGACGAAGTTCATAGGCGAGCCAGGAGCGAGGACCTCCAGAGACGAGCCAGGAGCGAGGACCT
>NC_056511.1:45658650-45660943 GCF_014905685.2 Nematolebias whitei
CGAGGACCTCCAGAGACGAGCCAGGAGCGAGGACCTCCAGAGACGAGACAGGAGCGAGGACCTCCAGAGATGAGCGAGGACCTCAGCCAACGAGCCAGGAGCGAGGACCTCAGCCAACGAGCCAGGAGCGAGGACCTCAGCCAACGAGCCAGGAGCGAGGACCTCAGCCAATGAGCCAGGAGCAAGGGCCTCAGCTGAAGAGCCAGGATCTTCTGCAGTAGAGTGGATCTTAGCAGAAGAGCCAGGATCGAGGACCTCAGATGAGCTGGGGGCCTCAGGAGAAGAGCCGGGGACCAGATCTGCAGCAGGTGGTGGTGGTGGAGTCAGGACTGCAGCAGGTGGTGGTGGCAGAATCAGGGCTGCAGCAGGAGAACCAGGGACTGGAGACGGAGCTGCAGCAGGAGAACAAGGGACCGGAGATGGGACTGCAGCTTGAGAACCAGGGACCGGGGCTGCAGCTGGAGAACCAGGGACCGGGGCTGCAGCTGGAGAACCAGAGACCAGTGCTGCAGCTGGCGAGTCAGGAACCAGAACCAGGGCTGCATCAGAAGAGTCAAGGACCAGGGCTGCAGCGGGAGAACTGGGTACCAGAGCTGCAGCGGAAGAGCCTGGAGTCGGGGCTGTAGCAGGAGAACTGGGGGCCAGAGATGCAGCAGGTGGTGGAGGAGTCAGAGCTGCAGCAGCAGGTGGTGGAGGAGTCAGAGATGCAGCAGCAGGTGGTGAAGGAGTCAGAGATGCAGCAGCAGGTGGTGGAGGAGTCAGAGCTGCAGCAGCAGGTGGTTAAGTAGTCAGAGCTGCAGCAGCAGGTGGTGAAGGAGTCAGAACTGCAGCAGCAGGTGGTGAAACCAGGACTGCCGCAGGAGATGGAGCCGTGAACCCCTCTGGAGGACTGGAGTGAGGAGCGGCCACCTGGGTCTCCTCACGGCAGGGCAGAAACGGATCCAGATATGTTGCCATTACGGAAGCCTGCCACTGTTCCAGCCCCTCCAGCGAGGGAGGGCTGTACTGTTCCTCCAGCAAGTGGGGGCATGGGTTCCTCTCACCCAGCGAACTCCCCCCTCGCTCCTCCAGTGAACGAGAGCTGGGCTGCTCCTCTGATAGGCACAGGTACCTCCCCCCAGCAAAATTCTCCGCCACTCCTCTGGCGACTGAGGGCTGAGCTTTTCCTCCGCTTGAGAGGTTCTCCCCTTCTTGCGCTGGGTTCGGGGAGGAACAGCGGTTCGCCAGTCTCTCTCTAATGATTGGTTGGGACAGCCAGGTGGAGAGCGAGGAGGTGGGCAGCAGGGTGCAGCGGCACGGCGAGGGGGAGAGGGATGGAGAGGCTGTGAGACTGAGGACCCAGGCTTGATAGCCAGACGGGCTCCCCAAAATGGATTCCTCCTCTCCTCCCTCTCTCTATCTTTCTGGGCAGTCTTATCTGCCTCACGGGCCAAAAACTCGAACAAAGTAATCATCCTCCCGCTGGGTTCAGTACGGTCTCGGAATTCTGTCATGTTCAGCCGTCAGGTGTGTTTGAACTCACGTGCAGGAGGATGACGAGGACGCTCGAGGAATAATAACAAATATTTATCAAACAAAACAAAAACAAAATGCTGACAGGGCAGCTACTCACAGACTAATCGAACGGACGTAACAGAAGGCTAAACACAACACCATAGAAGGCCAATTCCGAGACAAAGACAAGACGCAGAGGAACTGAATATATACACAGACACTGATTGGGACAATGACAGACACCTGCAGTGATTAACATGAGACACAGGTGAGACAGGGGCTGAACACAAGGAGGAAAAACAGAGCTGAACAGGAAACGTGAGGAAACAGACAGAGACAGGACAAAAAAACAAAAACCCTACACGCTCAAAAATATCAAGATACAAAAAAATTAATTTGTTGGGGCCCATTCACCAGTCTTGGTCTTTTAAAAAAAAAAAAAAAAAAAAGATAAGGAAACGTGTCACCGGGTTAGCGTTTCTATTCCCGGGGCTTCCTTCTCCAGGCCTGGAGCGCACTCCGCCAAAGGTACTCCAGGAAACGGGACCGATCCTTGCCTCGTGTGGCAATTAGATGAGGTGAATATGAAGTCCTCTTGAACCCTCCAGGGTTGGGTCAAACTTCGCCATGAAGCCCGAAACATCAGCTATCCTGGGCAAACTCTGGAGCTCCACCAGTCCGTATGCTGCGTCTTTCCACCTGCTTCACCTGCCACACCCCCTTGCTCTCAAACTCATGTCTCTTTTTATAAGTTCGGGAAAAGCTGTGACCCAGTTTATATACTGTTTATACACACACA
>NC_056511.1:45661043-45708671 GCF_014905685.2 Nematolebias whitei
CCTTCACTGTCCAGTTTTAAAACTCTTTTAAAAACACGTTTTTACTCCCTGGCTTTTAGCACACACTGAATTTATTCTGCACCGTTTTTATTGATTTTAATGTTTTAACAACTGTTTTTATGTGTTTAAATGTTCTTTATGTTATATGTACAGCACTTTGTGGCAGCTGTGGTTGTTTTAAAGGGCTTTATAAATAAAGTTTTATTATTTGTTATATTACTATCTTTAGAGCTAAGCATTTTCTTGGACATTTTCTGCTTGTGAAGAGCTACTTGGAAAGGTCAAAAACAGTTCTAGACAGAGGTGGGAGACATCCATGAATGTTTTGAACATGTTCAAAACTCAGTTGACAGGACTGTGTACCTTGTCACTCATCAGGAAATTGTGAAGAACTGCAAAATGTATTTATTTATTAATTAATCTTTATTTAACCAGGCAAATCCCATTGAGATCACAGATCTCTTTTACAAGGGAAGCCTGGACTTGAAGGCAGCCTAACATGCATGTTTTTGGTCTGTGGGAGGAAACCAGAGTACTCGGAGAAAACCCACGCATGCACGGAGAGAACATGCAAACTCCACCCAGAAAGACCCCAGGTCCAACTGGGGATTGAACCCAGAATCTTCTTGCTGTGAGGCAACAGTGCTAACCACTGATCCACCATGCTGCCAAATGCTTCAAGACATTCTGGAGATCCCATTATAAATGTTGTTGCTCAGCTAGTTGAAGCCACCTCAAAACGTCTACAAAACCAACACAACGCCAAGTTCAAAGAGTCTGATAATAGATGAAGAAAGAGAAACCTGCTGTGTGTCACACACCCTCTTCAGCTAGAGGTAAACACGGACTTTTGACACAGAAGATGACTGTGTGGCAGTGAGATGGAAAATAGTTGGACATTTATAAATAATCTGCCTTAGTCTACTCTTGTAGTCTCAAAGTTATTCAGGGGCAGCTCAAACAGCCAATTAAGACTCAAACAGGATGTGCAGATGTTCCAGATGCTAGAGGCCTTCACTTAAAGTAAATGGTAAATGGACTGTACTTATATAGCTCATTTCTATCTTACCAAGACACTCACAACACAATCTGTGCCTCATTTACCCGTTCATGCAGTGATGGGACACACATCAGAGGCAGCGAGGGGTTCAGTGTCTTGCCCAGTGACACTCAGCATAAGATAAGATATAACTTTATTGATCCCACAAGAAATTGTTGTGCCAGAGTTAGGGGCAGCTGTGGCTGAGTGGTTAGAGCAGTCGTCCTCCAATGCAAGAGCTGGGGGTTCGAATCCACCAGCAGTCACATGCTGAAGTGTCCCTGGGCAAGACCCTGAACCCCTCATAGCCTCTGATGTGTGTCCATCAGTGTATGAATGTGATCTAAAGATCTGATTAGTCTCTTTAGAACGATTTGTTCAATGAGCTTTGTAGAGATCTAGTATAGAGCTGTATGAATGAGGACACAGATTGTTGTAAAGCACTTTGAGTGTCTCGATAAGATAGAAAGGCGCTCTATAAGTACAGTCCAATTACCATTCATACAAAGGAATATACACAAGATATTAAAAAAATAACGGAGAATATAAAAATACCAACAAACTAAAATAAGTCTAAAATGGGTCAGGTGCAGACAGAAACATTATTTTATGTTTATTGTAGTGCAGGATTAATTTTATTGTCCTATGTGTAGAAAGGGGGAGGAGTTAAAAGGTTTGATAGCCGCAGGGAGGAAGGACTTCCTGTGTTGTTCTGTGGAGCACCTCGGTGGTCTCAGTCTACGACTGAAGGTGCTGTGGTGAGTCCAGTGTGGCATGCAGGGAGTGTGATGAGTTGTTCAGGATATGGTAAAACATCTGCAGCATGGTTCTGCAGACACCACCAAGTTGTAAAACATCTGCAGCATGGTCCTGCAGACACCACCGAGTGGTAAAACATCTGCAGCATGGTCCTGCAAACGTTAAAAGACCTGAGTCTCCTCAGAAGAAAAAGGTGACTCTGCCCTCTCTTGTAGAGGGAGTTGGTGTCAGCTGTCCAGTCCAGTTTATTGTCTAGGTGGACTCCCAGGTACTTGTAGCAGTCCACAGTGTCCACCATAGTACCCTTGATGTTGATAGGGTTGGGGGGGCTGACCTTCTTCCTGTAGTCCATCAGCAGCTCTTTAGTTTTTCCAACGTTGAGTTGCAGATGGTTCTGTCCACACCACTCTGCAAAGCTGTCCATGTGACTGCCGGTGGATTCGAACCCCCATCTCTTGCATTGGAGGACGAGTACTCTGACCATTCAGCCACAGCCGCCCCGTGTTGCCAATTTAGCAACTGTGTCACTACATTTAGTGAGTATTCTGAGTATTTAGTGAGTGCTGTTGTTTTCAGCACTTCCAGTCCTGCAGCATCTCCACCAGCTGCAGTCAGAGCAGCAGATATTCACACCTCTGGTTTTAGCGTGCCAGTGAACATGTGAAAAGCCCCCACTGGCTGGTCCTGCTCTGGCTCTCAGTCAGGTACATGTAATACTTTTCTTGGACTTTTAAGACATATATTCCTTTAGTGGGGAATTGGCAACACTGCAGTCACCAACAGAAGCTTTTGGAAAAGTTTGCTGCTCTGGCTCTGTTGAAGGAGTTAGCATGAAAATTAAGCTCTTCTGATTTTTAAAGTACAGTAATTGTAAAAAGTAGAATGACATTTATTAGTACTTGTACTGGTCCTTGGTATCAGAAAATACTCAAATGTAAGTACTTGTACTTCTTTTAGCTGCTCCTTCTTCAGGGGTCACCACAGCAAACTAACTCGCATGAAGACTTGGTGATTATTTTTACGCCGGATGCCCTTTCTGACGCAACCGCAGACCACTGAGCTACCACAGCCCTCTGTGTGGAGCAGGGAGCTGCCGACCATCCATCCCTGCACCCCGGGGAGCAGATGGTGGGGGTTAAGAGCCTTGTCCAAGGGGTTCAGAGTGGCGCAAATAAGGGTAGAGGCAAGTCTGGGTGTTTCACCTTTCCCACCACATTTTGATGTTGTCGGTATGGGGAGTTGAACCAGTGACCTTCCACTCACAAGCCCACCTTCTATAACCTCTGTGCCACCACGCCCTCAAAGAATATAAGTACTTTTACACAGTTTGAAACAAATGTGACATTGGCGCACCATTATTCTTAATAATGTGAACACACCTGTCTTTGAAAAACACAAGCTCTTGTTGTAATCCTGTCACAGCATCGAAGGACAGATGTGGATCACATTTGTCAGGTGTTCTTGGAGGAGGCCTTTTAGAGAGTCGTGAAATATACCTGGGGTTGACACCTGAAGGAAAATAAACAGCACTATAAGCAGGACATAATTCAAATTCAAGTAACAACTGAGTAAAAGCTGGCAAATGCAAACGTTTCAGAATACTTTAAAACTTAATTTACAAAGAAACCCCTCCTCAAAACACAGGGTGAACATTTGGGGATTAGTCAAATGCATCATGGGTTTTGTTGTGACGCTGAAAAGTCATCTAGCTGAACAAGCTGTTGCATTTGTGTGTACAGTATTCAAGTTTTGAAAACTGAACAGTAGATTTTAACTAAATGTGAAATTACATAAAATAAAGATTAATAAAATTAAACACATATTTGTCATTTAAGGCCAAGTATTTGTGAAGACATTAAATGCATATCGCCCATCACTACGGTGGCCCTAAGGTGTAAATGAACAACATTTGAAAAAACACAACAAAAATAACAAAATCACAACATTAGAAAAAAAAACAGAATTACATTAAGCCAAATAGGAAGGTTTTTTTTTTTTTACTTTATTAACAGCATAAAACCAAACAACAGAACAATATTCAATACATCCTGATGCATGCTCAATAATCCAGGTACAAAAATCTAAAAATGTTAAGTCAGGTCCTCTGGAGGCCTCCAGGTTCAATTGTCCCCCTCTTACAATGCTGTGATTGCTAGTATCACTCAGCCCTCTGTGAATAGTAAACAGCCATCAGGTGCTAATGATCCATTGTTAGGCTGATGGTCCTTCTTGAGCATGTGATCAGCTGGTTCTGGTTGTCAGCAGCAAACTGGTTGATCCACTCTGAGAAGGTGCTATTTAAGAGACTGAGCTGAATACAGCACCTCAGACTGAGGAAGTCTCTCAGATGAAAGATGAAATGTTTGTACAATTTTATTTATTAGGCCCGAGCAGCGAAACGCTGCAAAGGCCTATTGTAATCGCTCTGTTCAGGCCCGAGCTGCAATTTTTCCATCAAATGAATTGGCCTTTTGGGCCTTAACACATCCCAAAACTCACCAAATGTGGCGGACGCATCAGGACTGGTGAAAAATTACATATTTTAAGTGCGTGACAAAAATCGCAACAGAAACGGCTCAAGAGCGCCACCTGGAAATTTAAAAAAAAACCTCTGCATTAACTTTAGTTTGTTGTAGAAACAAGAAATTTGGTACACTTGTCCAATTCCGAAAGATGCACAGAAAACCCTCTGGCACCAACATTGTAGGATAAACAGGAAGGCGGCCATTTTGGAATGCTGGCCCAATTTTCACACTTTTTTGGGTTTACAGCATCCGCATTTGAACAAACTCCTCCTAGGGATTTCACTCAATCCATTTCAAACTTGGCCATTTTAGTCAAAAGGCATGGGGGACAAAAAGTTATCTAAACGGTGCGTTTCGGAGCATGCTGAAGGGGCGGGGCCAGACCTCAAATTTTGACATCTCGCCATGAAAAACGAAATGCTAAGAGCTCCTACACGAAAACTGTCTGAGACATGAAACCTTCAGTGATTGATCCACATCCGGTCCCCTGCAAGACTGAATGGTCAAATCATGACATCACTTAAGCCACGCCCCCTGACAAGAGGAAGTGTAAAGTTTTACATTGAACGGTCCCTATCTGACCCCTGTGACCTGATCAGCATGATGGTGTGTCCAGTGACCGAAGACATGTTGGTGTAACTTGCTTTCCAACACTGACAGATTTGGCCTTTGTGTACTCATGCTGTTTCTGTGAGTAGCAAGTCAACCATCTGGCTTAAAACATTTGATTGTTATACATGATGATTGATTGTTTTGGACAGATGGGTCCTTTTGCATGTGTTTAAAGCTTCTGAGATTCCTACAGGAGGTTGGCTTGAAACAGCAATGAAGACTACTTATGGGACAGATCTGGTTGGCAGGCCACAGACTGATGAAGTCTTCCGGATGGAAGACGAAACGTTTCTCCCTTAAACAAACTGGTCCAGATGAAATGGTTTAACCTTTTCTGTTGTTTTTCTGGGTGGAGTTTGCATGTTCTCTCCATGCTGCGTGGGTTTTCTTTGGGTACTCTGCTTTCCTCCCACAGACCATGGGCACCGGCGACCCCCATGACCCGAAAAGGAAGAAGCGGGTAAAGATGATGGATGGATGGATGGATGGATGGATGGATGGATGGATGGATGGATGGGTGGATGGATGGATGGATGGATGGATGGATGGATGGGTGGGTTATTGAGCAGCAGCAGGACTCCTAAAGATAATCAGTTTTAGATGTTCATCTAATAATTCACTTCTGAGAGTTTTAGTCAAATCTAAAAAATGTTAAGTCAGGTCCTCTGGACCCGTCCAGTGACAGACTTAACTTTTTTAAATTTTTCTACCTGGATTATTGAGCATGCATCAGGATATTTAGTCAAATCTGTTTGCTGGTTCACAAGATATTTTACTAATGACAGACAAATTACACACAGAGGCACGTGTAAAAACATTATTGCTCTGCCTCCTCCTTCAGTGGTTGTCCTTTTCTACATCCAAACCTGAACCCAAACAAAATGCTACAACAAGACATGAAGAGAGCTGTGCAACACGACGTTCTTACAAATCAGTGATCATGCTCTCAGAAGTGAAGTGTATTTTTCAATTGCCAATGTGATCTGCATCAGTGCATTTCACTAAAACCACTGTTTTAAAGTAAATTACATAGTTCATCTCCTCCACAGGCTTGAAGAAATAACATTTGTGAATTACACAATATAGGTTTATATTTGATTCATTGGAATAATTTTTTGAGAAAAAAAACATTGTAGCATCTTTGCCTTTGGATTTATACTCACCATAGAGTTGTTGGATATCTGTGACATCACTAAGAGAGAGTTGCAGTTTATAATTGGGTGCAGAGTTGTATGCTGGGAACATGATGGCCCCGATGTCAGGTGAGTGAGACAGGCCAAGCGCATGGCCAAATTCATGGGCTGCTACGACAGGTAGGCTGGTACCTGAAACAGGAACACAAGCCATGTGTAATTAAATTGTGAGTCAAACTACACTGAAAGAAGACTGGATGGAGCAGCTTGGCCCAGAGGAGGTTCAGTTTTATGGTATTGGATTTGATTCCTCGCCCCTGCAGCACCCCCAGGTGACCTTAGGTATAAGACTAGACCTAGACCCAGACCTAAATCCAACTGAGTATATGCACCAATAAAAAACAAAAAACATAATAATTCTAAATATTAATGAAAAAGGCTGTTCACATATGAAAGGTACAAAGTACTTTGTAGCACGAAGTATTGACTCATGGGGGTGAACACAAACAAGTCAAATTTACAGATTTTTTTTGTTTGTTTTGTCACAGCCATCCATCATCTTTTCCCACTTCTTCCTTTTTGGGTCACTGGGGTCACTGGTGCCCATGTCCAGCTGTCACTGTGAGAGGTGGGGGACACCTGGACAGGTCTCCAGTCCATCACAGGGACACACAGAGACAAACGAGACAAACAACCATTCACTCTCTCACCTAGGGACAATTTAGAGTCACCAGCCTAACATGCATGTTTTTGGTCTGTGGGAGGAAACCGGAGTACCTGGAGAAAACCCACATATGCACGGAGAGAACATGCAAACTCCACCCAGAAAGGCCCCGGACAGGGATTTGAACAGGCAACCTTCTTGCTGAGAGACAACAGCTCTACCAACTGATACATCGTGTTGCCAGAATGGAACATGAAAATGTTAAAAAGTTGCAGTGTGTGGACCATTTATAAAATTTGTTGCGCATTTAACCGTGAGTTCTTAATGAGGAAGACGAACATCTGTATTTAAACTTCACAGTGCTATTAATCTGTATAACCTATTAAAACATTTTAACTTTAGTACCAGTAGTATTCAAACTCCACTCCTCATCAGCATCAAAGTGCACGTCCCCTCCGATGTCAGAGCTGGGCAGAAAGGCATGAGCCAAAATTCCACCTTTATCATCAAAAACTGCACCATCTCCATGATCTGCAAGAAACAGGTTTACATACATTCCTGTCAAATTAATGCTTTAAATCGCGTTTTACTGTCATCATAAGTGTGCAGCACAAATAAACTGAAAATGTTTGATCCTCAGAGCTCACCACCACTGACAAATGAGATATCAATGTCAGAATGTTCCCTTTTCGCCTTGCAAACTTTTAGAAAAGCCACATTAGACCAGAGCTTCAATGCTGTCCTGAAGACTTTGTGGATCTGTTCAGCTGGGAATGGGATGTGTCCTTTGGTAATCCTGTAAAATTGAATATTATTCTTTAAATTTATTGATCTAAAATGATGTAACATGTTTTACATACATTTAAACAGTACATGAGAAAAGTACAACAATCTGAAAGTATTATAGGTCCATCCATCCATCCATCCATCCATCCATTATCTTTTACCTTTACCTTTTACCCGCTTCTTCCATTTTGGGTCACGGGGGTTGCCGGTGCCCATGTCCATCAATCACTGTGCGAGGGGCGGGGTACACCCTGGACAGGTCTCCAGTCCATCACAGGGACACATAGAGACAAACGAGAAAACAACCATTCACTCTCTCACTCACACCTAGGGACAATTCAGAGTTACCAATCAGCCTAACATGCATGTTTTTGGTCTGTGGGAGGAAACCTGAGTACCTGGAGAAAAAACACGCATGCACGGAGAGAACATGCAAACTCCACCCAGAAAGGCCCCGAACCGGGATTTGAACCGGCAACCTTCTCGCTGAGTGGCAGCAGCTTTACCAGTTGAACCACCGGTCTAGTGATGAAACTGATTATTTTTCTGTCAGTTTGCCAATATTCAGTTTTCTGACTGACTACTTTCAGGTGTAGTGCATGACAAACGTTCATGACTCCGAGCGAATCAACAACTTTTACAGTCTTCAATCATCAGAACTCATCAGTATCTTGCACAACACATCCGTTTCACCACTTGCTCTTGCCGAGGTCGTACGCATTTCTTTTCCCCTCCCTCTCCACTTTGCTTTGCTGCCCTGTCTGTCTGTGAAACTACTTCTGAGCCTCTCTTGCATTTCTTCCGAACCATAATTATGGACTTGATCTGACCAGTTGGTCCCTCAACTCAATTTACAACATTTCTTCGAGAGAAGACAGGCTTTAGGCGAGCCGATTTACCCTGTTGGCACGTACGCAGCTGGATATCTCATCGACTGGAAAACTTGATGTGTCCATCTCTGCTGCCATCTGTGGATTTTAAGGACGCATATTTAATTGGATTTTCGATAACTGGTTTTTGCTTTTTGGATTCAGCTGGTTGCTGGTTTTATCAACAATCAAGGAAGTCGTCAGCAGCAAATTTGGACCCGATCACGCTGCTTGCCTTTATGATGGCTTGGTTCATGTCTCGAGTACCCAGACTCAAATGCTTTGGGCAGAATGGATCAGATCTTGGGGATTTTACTCAGGCACGTTCCTTCGGTGTGGCCATGTAATTTGGACATTTCGGAACTGTTTGGACCAACAAGGACTCAAGGTAGATGTCATTAAGTTCTGCCTGTCCCCAAAACAACTGTGTTTATCTGAATTTGGCTCCCCTGTCTGGCCTTGAAGGCCATCTTATCTGAATTCACCTGGAGAACATGTGATCTGACGCTCTGCCCCGCCCCCTCCCCCTACCATCGAGGAATTTCCAACTGATCAACAAGAGGAAACCAGCTGAATAAACATTGTGTCATCATTTCAGGACTCTTGGATTCCCAAAGACGTTGTCCCTGGCCATTCCCCGACATCACTCGAGAATGTTTGCGGATCTCACTGGAGGGAACTTGTTGGTTATTCAATCCTTATCAGAACTTTTACAATGTCCTCGAGTGCATCCTTGAACGTTGCTCACCGCTCTTGTCGTCTCTCCCCACCCTCTGCGGAATGTCTACGTCACTATGTGCTGTATGTGCGAGGTATTTTTTAATATTAGAGTTTTTCTTCTCAGTCAAGAAGAAAAAGTTTAATAGGAATTTTTTTTTTTTTTTGCCTCCAATTCCTATGTGTTCCAGTTTCAGTACTTTTTGTCTGTCTAAGCAGCTCTCACTTGTAAATGAGTCTTCGAGGTTCAATGTAATTTATCTGTCTAAATGTATATTAAATGTTTATTGGTGTATATTTAGTTGGTGTTTTTCTTAGTTCATATCTTAGATGTTATCATTGTTTTTCTTTTACATTTTATTGTTGGATGTAACTGGGACCCTGTGGACATAGTTTCGCTCCACCACATGTACCACAGGTGCGAATGACAATAAGGAAACTTTGATTCTGACTCTGATAAAGGTTGAATGAAAAAAAAAACCTTGGGGACTTGATATACTAGCTGCATCAATTTTGGCTGCAGAAAGAAGGGGCAGTTCACAATTTCAGAACTTTCTCAATCCATTATTTTCACAAGCACACAAACTGTACGCAGGTGGGGAGGGAGTCAAGGACTGGTGTACTCTTTTCAAAAGGAAAAACAATGCTGAACATTTTCTTTTATGCCCTTTATAACCAACATGTTGCTATTCTCCAGTTAAGAAAATATTGACACACCATCTGATGTATGGGGAGTTTGGGTACAATCAGCATAGGAGCCACTCTGGGCCCTTGAGCAAGGCCCTTAACCCCCACCATCTGCTCCCCAGGGATCCCTAGATGGCAGCTCTCTGCTGCACACAGAGGGCTGTGGTAGGTCGGTGGTCTGTGGTTGAGTCAGGAAGGGCATCCGGAGTCAAAACAGTCACCAAGTCTCATGCGAGTTAGTTTGCTGTGGCAACCCCTGAAGAAGGAGCAGCCAAAAGGAAGGAAACAACAAGAAAAAACAATATCCATGTAAGTCCATGGGTTTTATGTCGCAGCTTTAATAATAATAAAACATGTTTTGTGAAAGTCAGCATTTTTCTAATTGCTTTGGTGGGATGGGGGTAGGGTGTCTCCAGTAGGAGTGCATTTTGTCCGTTTGTGGAAATGTTGAAAACTGTGAACCCTAAGTGCTCTGAGTGTTTACCTGCTGTATGAACAATGACAAAGTCCTCAAACTCTTTTTCTTACTGTTTCACTTACTGCTTAGTTTGGTTTAGAAAACAAAAAATATGTAGTTAGGTGTGGTTGACAAAACTGCTTGGATTAATTTTAACATGGTTAGGGTTGATGGAAAATAAACTATGTAATTAGGGAGAGAAAGTAAACATTTATTTAGATTTGGGAAACAAAATGACTTGTTAAGTTGGACAAACATAACTGCTTGATTATGTTTAGAAACCGTTTGGTTGAGTTTAGGAACCAAAAGTGTTTTGTTAGGTTTGGGAGCCAAAACTAGATTGTAGGGTTTGCAGAAAAAAATGCTTTGTTAGGTTTAGAAAACAAATCTATCTGATAAGGTTTAGGTTTTTAAATAATTTGGTTAAGTTTATAAGTCTAACTAGGTCTTCATGGAAGCCACAGTTGTTAAAATTACTGTATTTTCAGCCATAAACGTCGCACCACCCTATAAGTTGTATCAGTCCAAATATGTCTGATAAGTGGAAAAATTTATAAATATGTTGCTTAGCTGTAGAAGTCGCATCTATTATGCGTCATCGCTGACAACCCAGAAATGTGGGCCAGTGTTGTGCCAAATATCGATTGGCTGCCAAATGGCGGCCGCAGGAGCGTGCATGGGAGGACTTTAACAAGAATTTAACAAGATTAACACCGAAAAACAATTGTTGGTTTGCTCAAAATTAAAGTAAAGGTGTGTCTCAGTCTAACTTTTCATTAATAAATGCCCTTTGACGGTCAAATCAGCTGTATTTCAAAACCCGATTCGCGGAAGCGGGAGCGCGCAGAGTGACGAGTGGCTGTGCATTTCTTTGAAATTTAACAAGATAAACACCTAAAAACGGGCAGCACGGTGGCGCAACTGGAAGAGCTGCTGCCTCTCAGCAAGAAGGTTGCCGGTTCAAATCCTGGTACGGGGCCTTCCTGGGTGGAGTTTACATGTTCTCTCTGTGCATGTGTGGGTTTTCTCCAGGTACTCCAGTTTCCTCCCACAGACTAAAAACATGCATGTTAGACTGATTGGTAACTCTAAATTGTCCCTAGGTGTGAATGAAAGAGTGGATGGTTGTTTGTCTCGTTTGTCTCTATGTGTCCCTGTGATGGACTGGAGACCTGTCCAGGGTGTCCCCCACCCCTCGCACAGTGATTGCTGGACATGGGCACCAGCGACCCCCGTGACCCAAAATGGAAGAAGCGGGTAAAGACAATGGATAGATGGATGGATAATCACCTAAAAATAATTATCTTTTTCCTCGAAATTATAGTAAAGATGTATCTCAGTTGAACGTTTCCTTAACAAATGCACTTCACTTCACCACTCGCTCCCCACGAGATCGGATGCTTCCCTCCCTTCCTCTCCGCTTTGCTTTGCTGCTCTGTCTGTCTGTGAAATTACTCTGAGACTCTCTTGCATTTCTTCCGAACCATAATTATGGACTTGTTTTTTGACCAGTTGGTCCCTCATCTTAATTTACAACATTTCTTCCAAGAGAAGACAGGCTTTGGGCGAGCCGATTTACCCTGTTGGCACGTACGCAGCTGTATATCTCATCGACTGGAAGACTTGATGATGTGTATCTCTGCTGCCATCTGTGGATTTTAAGGACGCATATTTAATTGGATTTTTGATAATTGGTTCCTGCTTTTTAGATTCAGCTGGTGCTGGTTTTATCTACAATCAAGGAAGTCGTCAGCAGCAAATTTGGACCCGATCACGCTGCTTGCCTTTATGATGGCTTGGTTCATGTCTGGAGTACCCAGACTCAAATGCTTTGGGCTGAATGGATCAGATCTTGGGGATTTTTACTCAGACACGTTTCCATCGGTGTTGGCCATGTTAATTTGGACATTTCGTAAATATGAATACATCACTCCTGTCCTTTCTTCTTTGCACTGGTTCCCAGTTCAGTTTAGGACACAGTTCAAGCTGCTGCTGTTTGATTGAATTTAAAGCTTTGAATGGCCTTCCCCATGAGCTGCGTGCCATCTCTGATCTGGTTCTGTTCAAAGCCAAACTGGAAACCTACTTATTTAAAAGGGCTTTTAATGTTTAACTTTTAGTATTTTAGAATTTATTTATTTTATCTCTTTTACCTTCTTTTATTGTGGCTGTGTTTTTAATTTGCACTGATTTATTGTGTCCTGTTTTTATTAGTTTTATCTTGTAAAGCACCTTGATCAATGCAAGGCGTTGTTGGAAGGTGCTATAGAAATAAAGTTTATTATTATTATTATTATAAGTCGCAGGGCATGTAAATTATAAAAAAAACTGCAACTTATAGGCCGGAAAATACGGAATATGTCATCTCAAACCTGATTGGTGGACCAGTGACAGTGAACCAAACAAAACTGCTGTCACAGCATTGTCAGAGGCAACGTTTGCGAGGACGACACCCTGGACTCAGGAGAAGTGAAGTGCGTGGGGTTCACCTTAGTCTAAGCTGAAACTCTAAACTTACTTCAGGTCTTCACTTTGATGATGACCGTAAACACTTAACTCAAAAGTAAAAATCAGAATGTTTGCATCTGATGTATGATTTGCTTGCTTTAGCATCTAGCTGAGAGCATTGCAGCATTTTCACAACATTGCCTCGTGATCCGACGTCTGACCTGTAGCTGATTATGCGATTTTTCCAGCGAAATGTTTCTCCAAACTGCTCCACATCTGACAGTCCACAGCGTGGCTTTTTCATAACTGCAAGAGTCTCTGCATTAAGTTCTCCACTGGGAGGAAAACCAAAGAAGCGCTGCATTTTCTTGACCTTTTCGCTGAGACGCACCTTCTTGTCCAAATCTTTGCCGGACTCCACAGCCCTCTTTGGTCTGTCCGACTCAGACCGGTAGCCATAGAAGTGCTCTAGATATTCCTGCAGGAAATAAATCGCGTTACATCTATGAGAGAGAAAAGAGCTTGTTGAAACAAGGACAAAAATAATAATAATTTTTCTTACTGAGCTACTGTCTCTTGTCAGTCCAGCAGACAAGGAACATACAGTAAACATGTCTTGTAAAATTATAGCACAGTAAACATTCCCAACATTTCTTTTCAAACCTTTAATACAAAGTGCAGAAACATTGCTGAACACGGGTTATTGCAGGTGTCAGTATGATTTCTTGCACATGTATTGTTTAACATCTAATTTATGAGATTACTGCACATTTATGAACATCTGGATCTGAGACTCAATGACCAATTGAATCTAAAACAATTATTTACTTTTATTTAACCAGGCAAATCCCACTGACATCACAGATCTCTTTTGCAATGGAGACCTGGGGCTAAAGGCCTAACATGCATGTTTTTGCAGAATAATGCAGAAAAAGCCAATAAACACAAGACAACTTTAAAAAATGGTCAACTGTGACTCTAATGACGTTTAACTTGAACCCAGCCTCACTGTTACCTGACCCATGTCACAAAATGTCAGAGCAGTTTGAAATCAGTAAGCAGAGCAGCATTTGGCTTTTGTATTTAAATTACATTTATTATGGAGTGATGGTACGGAGGTTAGAGAAGGTTCCCCTCAGCCAATCAGCACAAACACATTTGGCTTGTCTGCCGTCAGAAGAGCTGAACCCAAGTGCAGGAGGACGACAGGAGGCTCGTGGAAAAAATCAAAAGTATTTATTTTTAGATTGGGAGGGCTATGGCCCCGAGAAGCGTTCCTGGGTCTTCAGTTGACACATTCTAGACAAGTCCCTGATTAGGACTTTTCACCATGCCCACCCTGAACAACCTGGCGGCCCTTCGGGAGCTGGGCCATAGGGAGGGGCTCTGTCACGTTTGGACCCCTGCCCACGTTTTTATCCATGTTCTGCTCCTCTGATCATCTTTGGTTTATACTCTTCTCTGGACTCTCTCCCTCTGTCATTACTAGCTGCCTGTCAATCACCTCTGGGCAGCCTGCCTACCTGACTCTCCCTGATCACAGTAATCAGTCCTTATGCTCTACACCTGGTGCCAGCCCTTTATAAACTCAGCTCTTGCCACAGCAAGGTGCCAGATTATTGAAAGCCTCACAGCAGGTAAATTATCCAGCATTCCTCATCCCTAGTGTCAGTTTATGACCACAGCTTCGTTCTCGACTCCTCGTCTTGACTTTGTCCCTGTCTGGATACCACGCCTGCAGCTTACACAGTACGACCTCGCTCTCCTCTTTGACCACGACTACAGAGATTCCTTTTTGCATCGTTTGCCTGCTGGCACTGCCCCTGGCTCTCGACCCCTGCTACGTCCCTGGATTCTGTTTCCTGCCCAGCCCTCCAACGCTCTCTGCCTCAGCCCAGCTCCTGCCACAGAAGATTAGACCAGAACCGAGGTCCGGATCCTCACCAGATGCTGCCTTTGAAAAATAAAACCTTTTTTAAATATTTTTGAGTCAGGTGTTGTGCTGATTCATACAGACCCGTTACAAGTTGAGTGAATTTCAGCACATTTTGTGTTGTCTGGGGCCAGTTGGTTGTGGCAGCCATCTTAATTTAGGTTGGCATCTAGGAATAGATGAAGTCCAGCATATCTATCTCTCTCTCGCTCTCTCTCTCTCTCTCGCTCTCTCTCTCTCGCTCTCTCTCTCGCGCTCTCTCACTCTCTCTCTCTCTCGCTCTCTCGCTCTCTCTCTCTCTCTCTCTTGCTCTCTCTCTCTCGTGTCTTATCCTTGTTGAGACTTCACTGTAACATGATGTTCTTTTCGGGTGGCACGGTGGTGCAATTCATAGAGATGCCGTCTCTCAACGAGCAGGTCGCAAATTCAAATTCCAGTCGGGGGCCTTTCTGGGTGGAGTTTGCATGTTCTCTCCGTGCATGCGTGGGTTTTCTCCGGGTACTCCAGTTTCCTCCCACAGATCAAAAACATGCATGTTAGGCTGATTGTGAATTGTCCCTAGGTGAAAGAGACAGGGTGAATGGTTGTTTGTCTTGTTTGTCTCTATGTATCCGTGTGATGGACTGGACACGTGTCCAGGTGTCCCTGTGATGGACTGGAGACCTGTCCAGGGTGTACCATGCTTCTCACACAGTGACTACTGAATATGGTCACCAGTGACACTCACGACCCAAAAAAGAAGAAGTTGGTAAAGATAATATGGATGGATGGATGGATGGATGGATGGATGGATGGATGGATGGATGGATGGATGATGTTCATTTCATGTTAAGGTTTGTTGAACATTTCCTTTTTTACCTTTCTCCACTTGTCCATTATAAATAAATATTTACACCAAATATAATTATATGTTAATTATCAGAATATAATGTTCCCACATACACAAGTAAACTGAAAACAATTTAGAAAGAACAAAGTCCATGCTCAATAATCCAGATATAAAATCCAACATTTTTCAGTCAGGTCATCTGGACAGTTTCTTTTTTTGTGCTGAAACATTTCACCTTCCATCCAGAAGGCTTCATCAGTCAAGGAAACACAACAAAACTGATTCTTCCCCCAACAGCTTACTCCAAAGTGGAACAAACCAGTTCTGCTTATGATAAGATGGTCTCTTTGGTACGCCCCTCCTCCATTGCCGGCCCTCTTCCTTGTTGACAGTTGTGTCAAACTGGTTGAAAACAACAAAGTCCATGCTCAATAATCCAGGTATAAAATCCAACATTCATCAGTCAAGGAAACACACAACAAAACTGATTCTTCCCCCAACAGCTTAATCCAATGACCTGATGAAGCCTTCCGGATCGAAGAGGTCAGTTGCCGGCGTGCTGTGTTGTGTGTTTCCTTGGCTGATGAAGCCTTCCGGATGGAAGAAGAAACATTTTAGCAAAAAAAAAAAAAAAAACTGTCCAGATGACCTGACTGAAAATTGTTGGATTGAGGTTTAAATCATTGCCATTTGGCCAAGACCAATTCAAGATGGCTGCCACAGCCAGATGTCCTTACCAAACACAAACGTAGTGATAACATGTCCAATTTTACAGGTTTTCAACTAAAATTTTGGTATGGAAGAATAATCAGTATAAAATAGAAATAACCAATCAAAAACCTTGGTTAAAAGTGTTGGACCAATACGGTTTGTCGGTTAGCAAAATATCTCATGAACTACTGAATAATTTTCATTCAAACTCTGTACACACAACTAATTAACTCTTGGAAAAAAACACAAATCAAGATGTTTGCCTCATCCCACTGACCTTAAAAGATGCAAAAAAACAAGTTTATAGTTTAACCAGATTTACAGATATGAAGCTAAAATCAGCCGAGAGTCATTTCCAACACAACAGATCATAAAACATAAAAAAATAGCTTGAGATTGCACATCCAGTTATTTTCTGATCTTAGTCTAAATCTCTGGCATGAAAAGCTGCTATGTATTCTTTGAAGAAATGCTAGTTGCACATATTTTAATAAGCTTTTATTGAAGCCCAGAATGTAGAACAGTGAAGCAAATGATTGCAAGGCTCCACTCGGGTTTGAATAGCTTGACTGCACCATGTTTTAAAAATCACTGCAGTTTTACCTCAGAACAAAGAACTTGTTACTCCGCAGATACATTGTAAAATACCTCTGCAAACTTCTGGTCGGCTTCAGAGAGTCCAGCTGGAGGCTGAGAAGACAGGCCGGGGGTGCGGAGGGGTAAAGCCCCCACATGAATACTGCCGGCCATGAGAGTAAGAGTCATCCACAACATGTTCATGTTGAGCAGGTAGGAGTCCCGGTGTGCCGAGCAGCAAACGTGCGGCGCTGAATGTACAGAGCAGCCAGGACCACCTGTTAATTACACGCCAGTCCTCCTGTCTCAACAAGAAGTGCAAGGTGGCTTCACACATTTCTCTTTAATGTCTCTCCAAATGAAATGGAAGCCCCAGCACAAACACAGCTTCTTGTCCAAAATGATACCAAACTATCAGCTTCTATATATTTAGCCAACATTCCTGACTGTCCCATCCTCTCCAGGGCTCAAGGGAGTTACAGAGCTCCTTAACCTGCAGGGAAACCATTACCAAACAAATGGATGCACAAAGTCAACATGGAAAATTAAATTAATAAATAAGCCGCGAGGAGCCAACCGAGATTAAAGTAAAAATTCAGCTGAAGCAGTTTTATCTTCATGTAGAATCTACATAACAATGTCCTTCAAACTCTTTTGTTTGTTTGTTTGTTTGTTTATTGTTTCAGTAACAAAGTTGACCTTAAAGTATATCATACAATTATTATTATTATTATTTTTCATTCAAACTTTATTTCTACGGGTTAGTCTCATTGAGCCACGAGGACTCATTTACAAGAGAGACCTGGTTTAGACAAAGAACACAGACGAGATACAGACAGCAACAGACAAACACATTAAAGTTAAATAAGAAATTATATAAAAATATCAACAATGTGCAGAATGGGAAATCCCTTAGACCAAATGGCTTTCTATCTGAGTTTGTAAGATATTTTCAAGTCTACTCTCACCCTTATTAATGTCTGTGTTTGAAAAGTCAGTTGCTGCACAGACTTTGCCACTATCCATGCATCAAGAAGTAATCGCACTGATACCTAAGATCTTCTTAGATCTTCTAAGATCTTCTTAGATCTTCTAAGATCTTCTTAGATCTTCTAAGATCTTCTTAGATCTTCTAAGATCTTCTTAGGTATCTTCTTCTTGGCTCTCGTCCAAAGCCAAGCAGAAAAAGTCCAAACTTGCCACTTCACGTTGCAGATGAAGCTCCAGATTTCCAGCAATGTCCTCGATCCTTCTCGTCTTGGTTCGCCTGGACAGCGGGACTTGCTCAAATGTTTCTTTTTTCCAGGACAACTTAGCGCTGCAGAGTCCACCAAGCACTCTTTGACAACCCCCCTCTGAGAATGGCTTCTTGTTGTTAGTGAGTGTGTGGGATGTCACAAAGCTAGTCTCGGCTGCTGCATCCCTGCATGTGTGAAGTTTGGTAAAAAAGCCTTGATGCATCTGTAGCTTAGCTAGCAAAGCTTCAGACGTCTGCACCCTTTCAGCATCTGTCAAGTTTCTGCATTTCTCTGCGTGTTTTGTCTCTTAATGTTAACTCAAACTGTAATCCTTAAACACAGCTCTACCTTCGACTTCAGTAAATATTTAGCAGTCCTGTTTTAGTTGAGCACCGTGCACGCCGTATCTCATTCCTTTTTTTAGCATGAATGGACATATTTGAGGGCTGACGTCTTGTGACCGGCTCATGACAACAGTTCAATCATGTGCATTGTGCATGTCTTGATTTACGTATTGCTTCATTTTGTACGTGAATAAAAAAACATTAAAAATAAAAGCACTGCAGCTTTAGTCCACGCATGAGGTAAACTTCGAAAATATGTTTATTTGTAATTCCCTTTATAAGAGTCAACCAAAGGCCCCCATGTGGCCCTGGGGCTGTACGATGCCAGGTCTGCTCTAAACGCTCAGGGTAACACATGACTGAGTTGCATGTTCCTCACTGACATTGTTTCACCTTTTATTTGATTTTAATAGCTTTTTGTTGAATTATTGTTGTCTGTACTTTATGTTATCAGTCTAAAACAGGTATCTATTGAAAATGAGTCGCTGTGACTCATTGAGACTAACCTGTCCAAATAAAGGTTGAATGACTGGAAAAATGTTGGAGGAAAACCGGGCGCAGTTTTAGGTAAGGGGTGTTTGCCGTCGGGATAAACTGAGGTGCTGATTGGTCAGTTGCTGACATGCCTGCTGGACTGATTGACCGGTGATGTCAAGGATCCAACTCGTGTGGAGACGGAGCCAGGGCAGCCCTGAGGCAGCGGAAGCGGTGTTCGTTGTTTTTATGTGGTTAATAAAGGTTCTTAAAAAAAGAACCCAGGGAGCTCTGGGCCTGTGACCCATGCGATCAGACCAGCCCACTAGGAAATGTCCCAGTCCTCCCGATTAGCCTCTCTGGGTTTGCACATACACAATAAATAAATAAATAAATAAATTTTTGGATGATGTTCACATGAAAGAGCTTTAATCATCATTTGTGTGTGGCACAGTGTTTACCAATGATACTGTTAATTTGTGGAAATATCTGAGCTGGTGAAGATTCTGTCGTCCAGGACATGGTACAAAGCTCAAGCCAAAAACAATTGGACTTTAGGCTTGTCCTGATCCTGGTTCTGCTGGAGGTTTCTTCCTGTTAAAGGGAGTTTTTCTTTCCACTGTCTCCACTGTGCTTGCTCAGGATGGGAGACTGCAACGAAGTCAAGATTCAACTTGTCTGCTGGATTCCTTAGATAGAGAACTTTACTAACTGTCTTTTATGTGAATGTTCCTGTAAAGTCCCTGAGACAACTTGGTTGGGACTTGGTGCTTTATAAATAAACTGAATTGAAATTTGTAACGGAAGACATTTCACTTCTCACCTGAGGAGCTTTCTCAATTCAAAGAACGGAGAGTGAGGAGTTCAAGTTATAAAGCTGAGGTAAGCTAGATGCATATGCAGATTTCCTTATCAATCCTGACAATGGGGGTTTGTTAGGGTCTAGGCTGACGGCGTTATAACAATATAATGTAGGCTTTATTACCCGTTTTTAATGCAGTGTCCCCCGAGGGCCCAAAGATCACTGTCATTTAATACTGACTTTCAGCCTTGTTCTATGAACTCAGAGATCCGGGCGCAGCGAACACAGTTGGTAAAGCTGCCACCTCTCAGCAAGCAGGTTGCTGGTTCAAATCCCGGCCTGCGGACCTTTCTGGGTGGAGTTTGCATGTTCTCTCCGTGCATGCATGGGTTTTCCCTGGGTACTCCTTTTTCCTCCCACAGACCAAAAACATGCATGTTAGGCTGATTGTTATAGGATCCCCAGTTTTTCCCCCTGAAACCACTTTCTTCCACAGCACTAATCACCTGATCAGCCACACCTGTGCCTGTTTCCAGACCTGCACCTCCTGCACCACTTAAGCCTCAGCCAGATGTTCAGTCTTTGCTGGAGCATTAATTGCCACTGTTAATTCTGCTAAACGCTCCTAATGACAACATTAAAGATCAAATTGCTACCCGCGAGGCCCCCCATGACTTAGAAAAACTAATAAACCTCGAAATGCACATAGACAATAGAAATAGAGAATGCTACATGGAGAAAGAGCACAAGTTCTGGGATTTTTCTTCAGGCGGAAGTGATCCTTCCACTCCAGTGCTCTCCGAACCGGAACCTATGCAGGTGGGCCAGACAAGACTTTCTCCTCAGGAAAGACAGTGGAGTCACTGCCAATGTATGTTTCTACTGTGGCAAGAGCAGCCATTATATTAAAACCTGCCAGCTCTGTTTAGAAGGGAGGAACCTAAATACTGGTGAGTAATCTGACTTCTTCTCCTGGTAAAAACTTCTGTCTGTCTGTTATTATTTGTGTTGACAACAACAATTTTCTCAATCAGGCCCTGATCGACTCTGGAGCTGAACAAAATTTGATTAGCCTTGATATTGTGCAACAACTGAACATTCCTACTGTCTCTTTAGACTGTCCATCCATCCATTATCTTTACCCGCTTCTTCCATTTTGGGTCATGGGGGTCGCTGGTGCCCATGTCCAGCAATCACTGTGCGAGGGGCGGGGGACACCCTGGACAGGTCTCCAGTCCATCACAGGGACACATAGAGACAAATGAGACAAACAACCATTCACTCTCTCTCTCTCACCTAGGGACAATTTAGAGTTACCAATCAGCCTAACATGCATGTTTTTGGTCTGTGGGAGGAAACTGGAGTACCCGGAGAAAACCCACACATGCACGGAGAGAACATGCAAACTCCACCCAGAAAGGCTCCAGACCGGGGGTTTGAACCAGGGACCTGCTCGCTGAGAGGCAGCAGCTCTAACAGCTGCGCCACCGTGATCCTCACTATTTTTTCAAAAGTGCCATATTGACAGATCAAAGTCAAGGGGAGAGCTGCGATATCACCCCAAGTCACTCAAATAAAAGAAAAACAATGAAACAACCCACCTATGAACAAAAAAGAAACACAGCCAGCACATTATCTGTTTAAATAAAATGTACTTTAGTACTGAAATGAGCGGAAGCTGTGGTGCACGTTCTTGACTTTCTTTATGTTGTATTTGTAATTTGTTGTTGCAGCCACACGGAGACATTCAAGATGAGCATGGGTCAGTTGGTTTCTCTGTTTTTGCTTGATAGTGTTCATGGTTGAAAACGTTAACTCATGGGTGTAAAAATTCAGCTTTTAACTATTACCCCAATCCCATGAAGAAAACACAAGTCAACAATAACAATAAATTCCAAAGTCCATGCTCAAAAATGAATATGCTGTAATATGTGTAGGAATGAAGATGCCTCCTTCACATTTCCACCTGCCCCCTCATGTAACCATGCCTAGAACCGGCCCTGTAAGATGCTCCTACTTCCTTCACCGTGGATCTGACAGCAGATGCGGAGACGTGCACGGCTGGTAACTGATCCATCTGAGATTAACAAAACATTTTTTACGTCTTTTGAGCAAAGAGTCAGTGGATGCGCATGGCCAGTGATGATCAGCTGATTCATCTGAAGATTAACAGGACTTTTTTTTAACCTCTAAGGGACCGGTCGGACCTGTCTCCTCCTCAACAAGTAGATTAACACATTATTCGTAAAACCACATCAAAGAAGCCCGAGCCGACATGCGCAATTATTGCGCAATGCGCCAGCACATTTTAAGAATGTACTGGCTGTTCTGGCGTATTGTTGTAACCTGTCACGAGAGCCACCAATAAAGCATGGAGAGCCACATGTGACTCGGGAGCCGCGCAATGAGTATCCCTGTTTTAGACAAACACACCAGTGTAGCAGCTCTCACCGGCCAGACCATCTCATCCATCTCCCTCATGACCCGTAAGCTCCATCTGGTCCTTTCAGGCAACCACCATGAAAAATGTGAGTTCTTTGTTTTTAAATCACCTAGACCTCAACTTGTTTTGGTCTATCCATGGCTTAAGAAACACAACCCACTTATTATGGGGGAGTGGTGGCGCAGAGGTTAGAAGATGGGCTTGCGATCAGAAAGTCGTAGGTTCACCTCCCGGTACCGTCAACATCAAAAAATGTGGGTGGAAAAGGTGAAACACCCACACCTCCCTCCACGCTCATTCGCCCCACTCTGGACCCCTGAGCAAGGCCCTTAACCCCCACCATCTGCTCCCTAAACAGGTCTCTCTTGAAAATGAGTTCTCGTGGCTCAATGAGATTACCTGTATAAATAAAGGGTAAATGGATAGAAAAAAAAATAACTGGAGAGATAACTTGATTAAAAGATGGGGAGAGACATGTTTGGTTGAATATCTGTGCTCGACTGTTTCTCCTGGCTCGCTCCTCTGGCTCACTCCACTGGCTCGCTCCTCTGGCTCGCTCCTCTGGCTCGCTCCCCTGGCTCGCTCCACTGGCTCGCTCCAC
Organism: Nematolebias whitei; assembly: GCF_014905685.2. Classification (NCBI taxonomy): domain Eukaryota; kingdom Metazoa; phylum Chordata; class Actinopteri; order Cyprinodontiformes; family Rivulidae; genus Nematolebias; species Nematolebias whitei. The sequence continues at coordinate 45,683,691 of NC_056511.1, forward strand.
TGGCTCGCTCCCCTGGCTCGCTCCTCTGGCTCGCTCCTCTGGCTCGCTCCCCTGGCTCACTCCTCTGGCTCGCTCCACTGGCTCACTCCTCTGGCTCGCTCCTCTGGCTCGCTCCTCTCTCCTAACACTGAAAAAATTGATCTTTCTAAAATACCCTACACTTATCACCCACTAGCTCGTGTGTTCAGTAAGCATGAAGCCATATCTTTACCCCTCATACACCCTATGATTCCTCCATAGACCTCCTCCCAGGTGCTCCTCTGCCCTCCAGCAGACTGTATAACCTGTTGGGCCCTGAGAGAGAAACTATGAGGAACTATATAGAGGAGTCCTTAAAGACTGGCATCATTTGTCCTTACACTTCACCCCTTTTATTTTTCCTTCTATTCTCTTCTATGCTCTTTTGTCCTGTGAACCCTTAAAAAGACTCTTTTTTTTCCTGCATACCTCCTAATTGGAAGGATCAGCTGGTCTCTCAACAAAATCGATCAACTTCTCCCGACAGGAGTCAGGGTAAGGAGGACCCCTCTGACCTCGACGGAAACAAATTGGATTCATGATGACAACTGGTTATTTTGCTGTTTGGGTTGGTGAAATCTTGGATTTGTCTACAAATTCGTGTGGAGGTGTTGAAGCTCGACAGTGCTCAGACTGAATGGGAGAAGCTGCGAAAGGGAATTGGAGCTGCTGTTATCAGGACTGTGATCTCCCTGGCAGCACTCATGAATGGTGGAATAATCTGGAGAAGCTGTGAGCTCGACTTTTGGAGTAAAAGATCAATTTGGCTATTTTGGAGTTCCATCAGAGGAATATGTACCAGTGAGACTTTAAAGGCAGAAACAACAATTCACGAGTTCTTCCTGACCCAAACTGTGGCCTTGATGCCGGACTTATCTCAACTCCTCCTGGAATGTTTTGAAAACAACAAAGATGCTTTGACCGTCTCCTCACCCCTCCCTTCCCCAAGGCCATGGACATAACAGAACCTCAACTGAGCTGAAGATGAACGTCACCTCTTATCTGGACAATGGCTGTGGGGAGGGGGGCTCTGGACTATGCTACAACTTTCCCTTAAAAATTCTCTGTCTTCACCACCTATATGTTCATGTATAACGTCTGTTTATGTTGCTTTGCTGTGGGAGGTTTTTTGATGCCTCAAATTGTGCCCTGTCTAGGACACGGTGTGACAGATCTTTTTTTTTATACCGTCTCTCCTCATGTTTTCTTTCCTTTTCTCATCTAAGCAAAATATTATTCTGAATAAGAATAAGAGGGTCGCACTAATTATTTATAGCTGCAGCTTCATGCACTCCGCCCATCTTTGGACGACTGTACATACATATTCGCGTTGTATCTCGGTGCAATGCCAATAAAGTTTATTCTGATTCTGATTCTCAGTGCAGGATTCTTTTTTTTCCAAGAAGGATGAAACCCCTCAGGGTTTCAGAGGACTTCAGAGGAGCTGGCAGGTTTTAATAGAATGGCTGTTCTTGCCACAGTAGAGACATACATTGGCAGCAACTCTCCGCAGTCTGTCCTCAGGAGAAAGTCTTGTCCGGCATCGATTTCAGAGGATTGAACCAAATCACTGTAAAAAAAAAGTATCCATTACCGCTCATCCAAACTTCCACTGGTATGTCATCAGGTGCCTGCCTTCATCATCTTCATTCTTTTCAGGGCTTTCTGGACTTCATCCTCAGTAATCTGTGTACGAACAACTCCAGGATGCTAAAATATGCACAAAACTGGACTTATACAATTCCTATCACTTGGTTAGAATCCAAGAGGGGGACGAATAGAAGACCACATTCAAACCCCCCCCCCCCCCCCCCAGGACACTTTGAATACCTGGTTATGCCTTTTGGGCTTACTAATGCAGCTGCTGTCTTCCAAAACCTGACTAATGATGTTCTAAGAGACTTTTTGAGTCTATTTGTATTTTTATACCTCAACGACATTCTGATTTACTCCAAAGGCCCATTGCAGCACATCAAACATGTCAAGGCAGTTCTCCAGAGGCTCCTGGAGAACAAGCTGTATGTAAAAGCTGAAAAATGTGAGTTTAATGTGAGTTTCGAAACAAAGATGGCATCTTATCAGGTCTCTCTTGTAAATTAGTCCTCAAGGCTCAATGGGATTTACCTGTCTAAATAAAGGTTGAATGAATCTGTGGTCCTCTTTCTTGGCATGAAACCATACTGCTGCTCATAAATTGTCACCGCTCATCTAAATCTTACTTCTACAACTCTCTCCCAGATTTTCAACATGTGACTCATCAACTTAATTCCCCTGCAGTTGCTACAACTCTGTATATCACCGTTGTTATTAAAAATGGGTACCAGCACACTTCTTCTCCATTTCTCAGGTATTTTCTCACTCTCAAATATGCCATTGAATATTTGAGTGAAAAACTCAACTGCCATCTCTCCAAAATATTTCCAAACTTCCACTGGTATGTCATCAGGTGCCTGCCTTCATCATCTTCATTCTTTTCAGGGCTTTCTGGACTTCATCCTCAGTAATCTTCCTCAGTTCCTAGTCCACAGTTTCTGTGACCTCCACTCTTCTTTCTCTTTCATTCATTTCATTCATTAGCTCCTTAAAGTACTCATTCCAGCTTTCCATCACACTCTCCTCACTTGTTAGAATATTACCATTACAATCTTTAACAAGCCTAACCTGCTGCACATAATTTCCAGCCTAATCCCTCGGTCTCATCTCACCAATTGGTACAAGTCCTTCTCGCCACCTTTAGTGTCCAGCCTGCCATACAACTTATCATACACCTTATGTTTTGCCTTTGCTACCTACCTCTTTTCTCTATGTTGTATCTCCTTATATTCCTTTCTCCTCTCTTCAGTCCTCTCACTGTCATATTTCTTCTTGGTGTGAAAGTACCATCTGCTGCAGCTTTCCTCTCCAAGATGGCCACCAATCAGCACCACCTGACGGTCATCTCCTTGATGAGATTCCACCCTACATAAGGCTGTAGTTGGATGTTTCTCGTCACCAGAGCATTAGCCGCTGATGGTATACTTTGTCTCTGGCCTATGTTTGTATCTTGTGCTAGAATACTAAAACATTCTCTTGTGGTTACAGCTGACCTTCTTCCTCAGATCCCGTTGTGCCTTAGTTCCCCTTCAGTTCTTCTCCTTGTTCCTCGTGCCTTGCCTTCCAGCCACATGGCTGTTCGCCCTCTCTTCTGGAGCCCGTTTTGGATCACCCTCGGCCATCCTCCAAACTGTAAGACAAAGCTACTGGATCAATATCATCATCTTCATTCCCCAACCAGAGCCACCTGTACAGAAATAAACACTGTCAATTTGTATTCTTGAGTCTTGCCTCATTTTCGTGGTCTCATATCACTCTGGGTTCCCCGAGTCGTAACACTTGGCTAACCTCTTTCTTTGATCAGCTTCCTGCACATCACTATTCCACCACCAGATTTCCTTATCATCTATTCTCTGTCCAGATGACACACCAAGTACTTTCCTACCTGTCTCTCTAATTACTGTTGCTGTAGTAGTCCAGTCATCTGGAAGCTCTTTCCTACCACCCAGAGCCTTTAACAGCTCCTCTCTGAATTTCTCACAACATTCTTCCCTATTCATCTTCCACCATTTGGTCTTCTTCTCTGATTTTACTCTTTTTCTCTTCTTCAGAACAACAGTCATTCTACACACAACCAGCTGATGCTGTCTGGCCACGCTCTCCCCTGCCACAACTTTACAGTTTCCAATCTCCCTCAGGTTTCCTCTTCTACACAGAATGTAGTCGACCTGCATTCTCCTGCCTCCACTCTTATTGGTCACTGTACGTTCCTCCTTCTTTTGGAAATAAATATGGACTACAGCCATTTCCATTCTCTTGGCCAAATCCACCACCACCTGTCTTTGTGGTCGCTTTCCTTGATACCTAACTTGCCCATCACTTCCTCATCCTCTGTTTCCTTCACCAACATGTCCATTCAGGTCTGCTCCCATCACCACACTCTTCTCCCTGGGACTATGCTCTATTATTTCATCCAGATTCTTTCAAATTTTATATTTCTCCTCCTCATCACATCCAACCTGTGGAGCCTAACCACTGACAACATTTAGCATCAGACCTTCTACTTCTACCTTCAGACACATCACCCTTTCTGACACTCTTTTCACCTCTACTACATTCTTTGCCAACTCCTCCTTCAGGACCACCCTTACTCCATCTATCCACACCATGGTAAAACAGTTTGAACCCTGCTCCAATACTTCGGGCCTTGCTGCCCTTCCACTTGGTTTCTTGGACACATAAAATATCTACCTTCCTTCTCAGCATCATGTCAGCCAGCTCTCTACATTTACCTGTCCTTGTCCCCACATTTAGAGTTGCAACCCTCAGTCCTACATTCTTGAGTTTCCTCTTCTCCCTCTGTCTCCTGACACGTTTCCCTCCTCATGCTCTTCAACTAACAGTAGTACAATTTCGACCAGCACCTTGTTTGTCAACAGCACCAGTGGCATTCATTGAAGACACAGCTGCAGAAAGAAAAGCTTTGCAGAGAGTGGTGAAGGCTGCACAGAAGATGTTGGAGTCAAGTCTCCCCACCATCACAGACATCTACACCTCCAGATGCAGGAAGAGGGCCACCTGCATCAGGAAGGACCCCACTCACCCAGCACACACTTTTTGCCCCACTCCCCTCAGGAAGGAGGTTGAGGAGCATTAAGTGTAGAACCACTAGACTGAGGAACAGCTTCTACCCTGAGGCTGTTAAACTCATGAATCTCTAACCAGAATAATCATTGTGAAAATACACATCATGTTGCTGCTGATCTGTCTCATGTTGCTGCTGATCTGTTTCATGTTGCTGCTGATCTGTTTCATGTTGCTGCTGATCTGTTTCACATTGCTGTGTTCATTCGTACTCATCTGCTCACACAGACTCATACTCATGCTGCTGTTCAGCGTATTGTTTTTGTACTACTAGTGCTTAGTGTATTTTTAGCTAACGTTTTTCTGAGTTCATGTCTTAGATCTTATTACTGTTTTTCTTTTACATTTTATACTTTTGTTTAATGTAACTGGGACTCTGTGTGCACAGTGTCGTTCCACCACATGTGGCACGTATGACAAAGAACCTTGAATCCTTGAATAGCCCGTGCTTCGACCAATCTGGTATGGTTTCACTTAGATGAACTCACATTAATGTTTTGTCAAATGCCCTTCCTGTCACAACCCTCACCATTTACCCAGGCTTGGGACCGGCGCCAGAGAGACACTAGCTTATGCTCCATAGTGGCTGGTTTTACCTGTGACCTGTGAACTGTTGTCACTATACCTAATAGGTGCTCTTCCATGTTCTTCCAGCTGTTCATTGATCCACTATAGGTTCTCATGTTCCTGTGTTGCTGCCATCAAATTCAAAACTACCTTATTTTTTCCAACAAATTGTTGCAATACTTTTAGTTTCAACATTTGATATGTGCACTATGCTCCATTTTGAATAAAATATGGGTTTATGAGATTTGCAAATCATTGATTTCTTTTTTTACACATTTTACACAACGTCCCGACTCCTTCAGTATTGGGTCATAGCTCTATATCTGCAAAATTGATTATAAATAAATAAACAAAAATAAATGTGTGTGGGGGGTTGTAAATAATTGAGTTATAGACATGTTTGTGTTTCTGGAGGTCAGTTGGCTGTGGCTGCAATTTTGAACTGATTTGGCTCCAAAATGTATTTAGTTGTAGATACGTCAAAATATTTTTTTCAGAAAGTTTCAATAAAATCTGCCCAGTGGTTCATGAAATATTGTGATTACAGACAGAACAAAAATTGTGAAACAAACAAACAAAAAAATCAACCAAACATTTCAAACACAGGGGCAGCACGGTGGTGCAACCGGTAGAGCTGCTGCCTCTCAGGGAGCAGGTCCCTGGTTCAAACCCCGGTCCAGGGGCCTTTCTGGGTGGAGTTTGCATGTTCTCTCCGTGCATGCGTGGGTTTTCTCCTGGTACTCCGGTTTCCTTCCACAGACTAAAAACATGCATGTTAGGCTGATTGGTAACTCTGAATTGTCCCTAGGTGTGAGTGAGAGAGTGAATGGTTGTTTGTCTCGTTTGTCTCTATGTGTCCCTGTGATGGACTGGAGACCTGTCCAGGGTGTCCCCCGCCCCTCGCACAGTGATTGCTGGACATGGGCACCAGCGACCCCCGTGACCCAAAATGGAAGAAGCGGGTAAAGATAATGGATGGATGGATGTCCAACACAGCAAAAAGGAACTCAGGTGTAACAGGTATGGAATAACTGCAGATCTACAGCTTGCACAAGTTGAGAATCCACCATCAGTTTCAGGTGTGTTCATTCAGCTGATTAATCCGTTTTAAAGCCCAGGGATTCCCTGAATGAGTCACCTCCGCTCTGACAGAATCCTCACCCACATCGGTCTGCTGATGTGAACAAGACACCCTCTGCCTCATCACTGCTTTGCTTTCTGAACGCCTTCTTTAATTTAGAGGAAACTTCTGATACTGAGTCAGAGGAAGCTGTCACCCAGGAAAACAGATGAAAATCAGCAGCTTGGACATCTTGGCACTGACTCGTAAAATATTCTTCATGTCTCTGCACGCCAAAACGCAAGTCATTTTTTCAGCCAAACAATTACAGGCCTAGCATTTCTTAAGAGAATGCCTTTATGCCAGAGTTTTTAACTAGGATTATCTTATGCTAAGAAATGATGGAATTGTAGCTGTTTCAGTCAAAGTTTGAAAATGACATTTTGCACAGTCTCATACCATCAGGCCAGATCTCAGGGGATCATTTAGCACTTGGACTATGCGTTGTGAACGACTCTCCGTTACAGCCACGTGGCATTTTAGCACCTCTGAAAATAAGATAAGATAAAATGGACAGAAATATAGCTATTTTTGTGTTTCTAAGTTCAGGCGACTGTGGTGGCCATCTTGAGTTATATTGGATCCTAAGGTTAGTTCGTCTCTTCTTAGCAAAATTTTTCATGAAACACCAGAGGAATTTTAGTGAAAATTTCCAAAAACATTCATAAGATGATCACCAAGATCACAAGATCTTGGCTCAAAAAGGTTACCATTATTTTGTTGCTGTGTGCGACCACAACATTTAATGCCGGCTCGTTAATTCCCAGGTGGAGAGAAACTCACACCGACACAAATAATGAAGAGAATAATCAAGTTTTTACCATTTACTCTTGACAAGGCAGGAAAAGTTACAGGTTTCAGCGCAGAGGCGTCGATCCGAACCCCCTCTGGGATGATCTCGACAGATGACGCCCCGAACACATGGACACATACGCATTTATAGGTTCTAGGTTCTGTCCCTCACAGAGTCCAGAGCATTTGTCTACGTGTGTCAGTAAATTTCCTATGTGTGACCAGTTGTTGGTCTTACCAGTTTTTTCGGGCGTTTGTGTTCTTATCTCTGTGCGTGTAAGCAAAAGTGGTAAACAACTTCAAATAAGGGACCGAGCCAAAGGTCGAAAACTGACACCAACGGTCAGAGCTGGTTTAATTTGATTTTACCTGATCTAAAGCAAAAACAAGAGTTCAGGTGTGTCTTGTTTCAAATGTGGCTTCCTTGTATAACTAAAAGTTGAATAAATGATCATCTAAAGACATTATCAAACAATTTCTTGGAGCCAGCCTTGTTTGTTTGTTAGACAAATATCTCATGAACCACTTAACAGATTTTGACGACACTTTCAGTTGTCCTTCTACAACATCAACTTTTGGTCATTCCAAATCAAGATAACTACGATAGCTAATTGATATTATCCAAGACAAGAATGATTATAACTCCATCAGCTGATTCGATGTTACTGCAGCTGAGAGTTCTTCGCACCTTACAGTCTGAGTGGGACATCTTTTCAAATCACAAAAAACTGTGCTAAACATTTTCCAGGTTTGACCAAAATGGCTACAACCCTGTAATTTCCCAACGTAAGATAATCTTAATTTTAAACTGGCATGGATGTGTAAGGCAATATGGATTCCTTCAAGAGATTTTCTTTGTATTTTTCTGAAACGTGTTTTTATTCACTGCTTTTGCAGATTTTGACTACTGAGAATAAAAACAATTGTGATTTTATTCTTTGACTCTTAAAATGAGCTGTTTGTTGAGTGACCTCCCGTAAACAAACTCATGTACGTCACAGCCTGAGAGCAGGACAAAAGAACATAGTGATCCGATGATAGCTCTTCCACCACAGTGTTTACATCTGACCCTCGAGGAGGAATGAGCTGCAGGTTAGGGATGCTGTAATTAGTCTTTGTCTAAACTTGCTCTTCTGACAGTAAACAGAAAAATGCTGAGGCACTTGACAGTTCTTTATGTGTCAGAGTACTTGCGACATGTGGAGTCTGTTTTACAGGAAGAGCTGTAATGTGTGATGCGCAGATTGTACAAACATTTCTACGCTGTTGCCTGTTGTCACAAAATACAAGTAACCATTTAATTGACAGTGTTTATCCTAATCAAGCTGACATTTGTTAGCGCTCAGAGTATGTATTGTCAATGTTTCTTAGCTACTACCACGTCCAATTTTATTTAAATATATGGAAAACTAACTGAGTTGTAAACATTTATGTGTTGGCTAAGGTCAGTTAGTTGTAGCAGCTGTCCTGACGGACTAACTCTAAAAGTTGATTGTAGATGTTCAGTGATTACTCTCCAGGGCATTTCATTCAGATCTGTCCATTGTTGTATGATATATTTTTCTAACAGACAAACAGGGATAACTTTAAATGTTAATGCTAAAGTTTAAAGCTAAAATCTTGTGCAATGAGCTACAGCTAGGGAATGTCTTGTGAATGACTTGCAGCTAGAGGACGGGAGACACTGGAGAATGCATGAAACAAGGATAAGGATTTTTTTTTCCCCTCTGTCCTCCGGTGAAACCAGACGTGTTTCCCTGTTCCCCCCCCCCCCCCCACTTCCCTGCTGCGCTCTTTTGTCCTGTGAACCCTTAAAAAGCCTCTTTTTTGGGTTTTTTCTGCATACCTCTTAATTCGAAGGATCAGCTGGTCTCTTAACAGAATTGATCAACTTCTCCCGACAGGAGTCAGGGTACGGAGGACCCACTTACCTCGACAGAAACAAATTGGATTCATGATGACAACTGGTTATTTTGCTGTTTGGTTGGTGAATTCTGGATTGTCTACAAATTCGTGTGGATGTGTCGAAACTTGATAGCTCTCAGACTGAATTATGTGGAGCTGCAGCAAGGAGCTGGAGCAGCTGGTATCAGGACTGTGAACTTCCTGGCAGCACTCATGAATGGTGTGAATAATCTTGGAGAAGCTGTGAGCTCAACTTTTGGAGTAAAGGATCAATTAGGATGTTTTGGAGTTTACATCAGAGGAATATATACCAGCAAGACTTTAAAGGCAGAAACAACAATTCACGAGTTCTGCCTGACCCAAACATGGACATGTGACAGAACCTCAACTGAGCTGAAGATGAATGTTGCCCAATGGCTGAGAGGTGTCTCTGGACTATGCTACGACTTTCCCTTAAAAATTCAACGTCTTCACCGGCCTATATGTTCATGTATAACATCTGTTTATGTTGCTTTGCTGTGGTAGGTTTTATTGATGCCTCAAATCATGCCCTGTCTAGGACACGGAGTGAGAGATCTTTTTTTATACCGTCTCTCCTCATGTTTTCTTTCCTTTTCTCATCTAAGCAAAATATTATTCTGAATAAGAGGGCAGCACTTTTTATAGTAGCAGCTTCTTGCACTCCGCCATCTTTCGGACGACTGTACGTACATGTTCTCGTTGTATCTCGCTGCAATGCCAATAAAGTTTATTCTGATTCTGATAACAGAAAAGACAGGACAAAAACACAGAATCCCACAGTATACCCACTTAAGGGATGGCAGCTGACATCCTAAGGAAAATTACAGACAACTTGGATGGGAAGAGGGAGGAAGCAGGACGGAGGGCACAAAGGGAAACACAAGGACCAATAAACAAACAAAAAGAAAAAATGGCAGGTAGGAACCTGGCAAACACAAATACAAAAAGAAGGAACACCAATCCCCAAGAGTTAAGGTGGATGGCCTGGAGACCGTCCAGAATAGGACAGACATTCAGGTGGGCAGCCTGGAAACCATCCTGAACAAGGCAAGAGTTAAGGCCGTCCATTTCTGGGCACGAGTGGCATCCACCTGGAACCTCTCTGAGTCAGGCTGATAAGAGATGAAGAAAACCCCTGGAGAGACTGTGGATGCTGGAGAAAAGACCACTGGAGAGACTGCGTCTGCAGATGAAGAAACCAATAGAGATGCTACAGGCGGACCAGCAATGAGAGCCGCACCAGGTGAATCAGCGATGAGAGCTGCAGGCGGCAGTGAATTTGCCGAGGGGTCTGTGGCTGATGATGGGACCAGCAGATCTGTGGCTGGAGATCAGTGACGTGCTGTGAGGTTGTGGCAGGTGAGGCACCGATTAGTTTTATAGAACAGTTTTATAGAACAGTCAAGTGGTCAAATGTATTTTCTCTTGTCAGAGAGTCAGAGATTCTTCATTGTCGTACGCACCACATGTACCACATGTGGTGCAAACGAAATTATGTACACAGGGTCCCAGTTACATCCAACAATAAAATGTAAAAGAAAAACAATGATAACATCTAAGATATGAACTAAGAACAACATCAACTAAATATACACTAAGTACTAATAGCATAAAAACATTATGTCAAACAGCAGCACGAACATGAGTCTGTGTGAGCAGATGTGCACGCATGAACACATCAACATGAAACAGATCAGCAGCAACATGATGTGATTTTTCACAGTGATTATTCTGGTTAGAGATTCATGAGTCTAACAGTCTCAGGGTAGAAGCTGTTCCTCAGTCTAATGGTTCTACAATTAATGCTCCTCAACCTCCTTCCTGAGGGGAACGGGGCAAAAAGTGTGTGTGCTGGATGAGTGGGGTCCTTCATGATACAGGTGGCCCTTTTCCTGCATCTGGAGGTCTAGATGTCTGTGATGGTGAGGAGGCTGATTCCGACAGATTTCTGTGCAGCCTTCACCACTCTCTGCAAAGCTTTTCTTTCTGCAGCTGTGCAGCCTCCATGCCACACGTTGATGCTGGAGCACAGGATGCTCTCCACTGCACACCTGTAGAGGGAGGTGAGGACTGAGCTTCCCAGACCAGCTGTTCTCAGCTGCCTGAGGAAGTAGAGTCTCTGATGAGCTTTCTTGATCAGGCTGGTGGTGTTGTTGCTCCAGCTGAGGTTGTCATTCAGGTGTACACCCAAGTACTTGTAGCTGGAGACCACTTCCACTGCAGATCCTCTTATGTTCAGGGGGGTGTAGGTGTGTTTGTTCCTTCTGAAGTCCACAATCATCTCCTTTGTCTTCTTCACATTGATGTGAAGGTTATTCTCTTTGCACCAGCTCTCCAGGTGTTCCACCTCCTGCCTGTAGCTGGACTCATTGTTTGTGATGCATCCCACCACCGCTGTATCATCTGCAAACTTTACAATGTGACAGCCTGGATGGGTAGCTGCACAATCATATGTGATCAGAGTAAAGAGGAGAGGGCTCAACACACATCCCTGAGGAGAGCCAGTGCTGAGGGTTATGGTGGAAGAGGAGAAGTTGTGGATCCTCACTGACTGTGGTCTGTTTGTTAAGAAATCTAGTACCCAGTTGCAAATGGAGGGGCTTAGTCCTAGTGTGAATAGTTTGTCCATCGGGGTTTAGGGGATCATGGTGTTGAAGGCAGATGTGAAGTCCACAAAGAGCATACGGACTTAAGAGTTTTTCTGCTCTAGGTGGTTGAGAGCAGTGTGGACCACAGAGGAGATGGCATCCTCTGTTGATCGGTTCTCACAGTATGCATACTGATGGGGGTCCTCATTGATGGTTGTTTTGATGTGAGTCATGACCAATTTTTCAAAGCATTTAGCGACTATCGAGGTGAGGGCCACTGGCCAATAGTCATTCAGACCAGTCACTGTAGAGCTTATTTGGACTGGGATGATGTTGGCAGTTTTCAGGCAGGTAGGAACATGTCTCCAGGGTAAGTGAGGTGTTAAAGATGTCTGCCAGCACCTCACAGAGCTGATCGACACATTCTTTCAGCACTTTTCCGGGGATGTTGTCTGGGCCGGTTGCCTCGTGTGGATGAATCCTCCTGAAGGTATGACTTACTTCTGCTGTGGTCACGCTGAGATGCTCTTCATCCGGTGGTGAGGTTGAGTCTGGTGATGGGTGGGCTGTTCGGTTCTTCAAAGCGTGCATAGAACTTGTTGAGGGCATCAGGCAGAGATGGGTCTTTGGGGCATTGTTCACTCCTTCCTTTATAATCTGTTAAGCACTTAATGCCCCTCCACATGCTCAGAGGGTCTTGTGAGGTGAATTGACCCTCGATCCTCTGTGCATATGTGGCCTTGGCCCTCTTAATACCAGCAACCAGCTTATTCATTGTCCTTATCAGCTCCTGTGAGTTTCCAGACCTGAAGGCAGTGTTCCTGGCTTCGAGCAGGGTGCACACCTCTTCATTCAGCCAAGGTTTTTTGTTTGGGTAGCTTTTAACATACCTGATGGTGGAGACGGTGTCAGTACATGTACTAATGTAACCCAGAAATGAGGACGCGTCCAGATCAAGCGATTCTCCATTTTCAGCAGCTTCTCTGAAAACCTGCCAGTCTATTCGATCAAAACAATCTCTCAGTATGGGGCTATTGTCCCGGATTCAACATTTAACTTTTTTTTGTACCGGTCTGGAGCATCTCAGAGGGGGCAGGTAAGCAGGAGCCATTAAGATTGAGATGTGATCAGAGAATCCTAGTTGGGGGTGGGGTTCGGCTTTGTATGCATCTTGTACGTTTGTGTAAACACGGTCCAGCGTGTTGTTTCCACGTGTTGGTATGCCCACATGCTAGTAAAAACTTGGGAGGCAGTCCTTTAGATTCACGTGATTAAAGTCTCCAGCTACCATGTAAAGAGCCTCAGGGTGTTTGTTCTGCAGCGAGCTGAAGAAATCATGAGCTCCTGCAGAGCGTCGTTAGCATTAGCATTTGGTAGAATGTAAACAACCGTAATGAAAGTCATTAAAGTCGTTAGCTCACTGCAGCAGTCCGCTCGAAAAAAGAGTCTGTCATCCAGCTGGAAGACTGTATCTGACGTTTCACTTGTAATCCATGTTTCTGTGAGGCAAAGCACCACACACTTCATCATCTCTTCTGAGGCGCCCGCTCTCAGATGAAGCATATCCATCTTGTTATCCAACGAGCGGATGTTTGACAGAAAGAGAGATGGCATTGGGAGTTTTCCGGCTTTAGCGTTAGCTCGTAGCCTCACCATAACCCCCGCCCAGCGACCGCTCTTCTTAAGCCGGGAGCAGTGCTTCTTCTTCTGCCTCTTGGAACGCTTCTGCTGCAGCTTCCATGTAGATGACTTTAAGATCTGCATTCTGCCGAGGGTAGTTTTGAATAGTATTAGTATTGTACTTATGATGACAGCTGCGGCACTGCCTCCCCTGACTGCACGTCACTGCTGGAGATGGAACCAGCAGATCTGCGGCTGGAGGTGGGAGCAGCAGATCTGCAGCAGGCAAGGAGGCCGGTGACTCTGCAACAGGAGGTGCACTTCGACTACCCGACGACATCATTGCCCCACCTCCACTACAGTGTTGGTAAAGTGCTGGTTTCCCTGCCTCAGCTACTTGACTGTTTGCCATAATGTACTTGGAGTTGATCGAGACTCTATCAAAAGTCTCATCAAACTCCTCCCACATCCAAGCCTTTGCTTCCGCAACAGTCAGGGCTACAGCCTATTTGGCCCACCGGTGCCCCTCATCTGCCACTGGAGTCATACCAGGCAAGGCCCGGTAGGACTCCTTCAGCTTAATGGCCTTCCTTATCCGGGGTGACCACCAACAACTAGCTAAAGGTAGCCACCTTAACAATAGAGGTGCACGTATCAAACTCGATCACCACCACCACCCCACCCCCATTTGCTGGGATGCAGTTTAAGCTTTCTCCATTGTGGATGTTTAAGATCCTTCTGATGGGTTCTTCTGCAAGGCGTTTCCAACAAACCCTCACTTTATGTTTGAGTCTAATGGGTCTGTCTGGCATATTTGCCTGTCGTCTGATCCAACTCACCACCGGGTGGTGTTATCAGTTGACAGCGAAGTTCCTCTCTTCACTCAGTGTCTAAAACATATGGCCAAAGAGCAGAAGACACAACTACAGTCGACTAACATCTGCAGCCTAAGGTGTCTCAGTGACATGGAAAATAAATACTGGCCCCAACATTGTTTTATTCACTTCAGTTTGTGAGTAGTCTGTTTAGGGAAATAAAATAATCAGTGACTAAAGCTGTAAATCAGTAGATTGAAGTTCCAGTTGTAAAGGAGTGACACAGATTGTGAGCAGTCAATTTTGTCAAGTTTTGAAAAAAGTGATTTATAAGATACACATGTGCTCTTGCAACAACTTATATTATGGTATAAGTATTTGTGAGGTGCAAGGCTAACATTTTTTGCACAGGTTTTACTGGTGCATCCAAACCTTTTCTTCTAGGTGGACTCAAATTATTTCGCTTCTTGTCCACCATGAGATTCCATTTTTAGTGATATTTTTATCATTTATAGATTGCAACAGGAACAGAGGTGAGGGTACATTTTTGTCTTTATTTTCATTGCAGCACAAACAAATTTTAAAAAATCACAACCAGTAACTTTTTTACAAGATAATGTATAAAGTGCCAAACAAAATGAAAAAAAAAAAAAAAGCACCACAGACACAAATGAGTTTGCTGTACAGATACTTCATCACCCTGAACTGGTCCATGTCCCTCCACCGTTTGGTTTCTACACTTTTGAAAATTATGTTTGTCAGTATTGAGTATTTGTATCAATTAATCATATATATATATTCACCATCTATATTATTATCTTTTACCCGCTTCTTCCATTTTGGGTCACAGTGATTGCTGGTGCCCATGTCCAGCAATCACTGTGCGAGGGGCGGGGGACACCCTGGACGGGTCTCCAGTCCATCACAGGGACACATAGAGACAAACGAGACAAACAACCATTCACGCTCTCACTCACACATAGAGACAATTTAGTTACCAATCAGTCTAACATGCATGTTTTTGGTCTGTGGGAGGAAACTGGAGTACCTGGAGAAAACTCATGGGCGGCTGTGGCTGAGTGGTTAGAGCAGTTGTCCTCCAATGCAAGAGTTGGGGGTTCGAATCCACCAGCAGTCACATGCCGAAGTGTCCCTGGGCAAGACACTGAACCCCTCATTACCTCTGATGTGTGTCCCATTGGTGTATGAATGTGATAAAGCTCTGATTAGTCTCTTTAGAATGATTTATACAATTAGCTTTGTAGAGATCTAGTATAGAGCTGCATGAATGAGACAGATTGTTGTAAAGAGCTTTGAGTGTCTTGATCATATAGAAAGGAGCTGTTTAAGTACAGTCCATTTACCACACATGCACAGAGAGAACATGCAAACTCCACCCAGAAAGACCCCTGGACTGGGATTTGAACCAGGGACCTGCTCGCTGAGAGGCAGCAGCTCTACCAGTTGTGCCACCATGCTGCCCTATACACACACACATATATATATATATACAGTATACATATATTCATATATATACATGTGTCCCTGTGATGGACTTGCGACCCGTCCAGGGTGTCCCCCGCCCCTCGCACAGTGATTGCTGGACATGTGCACCGACGACCCCCGTGATCCAGAATGGAAGAAGCGGGTAAAGAAAGTGGTTGGATGTTAATTTCTTTTTTTTTTTAAATGTTCAGTCTTATTATGCACATCTTAATGTGATGTTTAAGAGACACAAGCATTTTTGGATTCAATAGATTCTCTGATTTTGTTTAACTGAGCTGGAATATTTAACCAGAATGTATAAAAACTCAAATGTTAAAATGTTTTACAAATATAAAACTGGAAAATTTTGAAGTAAATTTACAAAAACACTGTGAACACAAGCCATGAGGTTAAATTCAGACGTAACTATAACTAGCAGTAATAAATTATTAAAATGCAAAATAATGGGTGGGGGGGGTCATTCTCTTGAATGCCATTAAAAAAAAGAAGTGGGATGTTCATAAAAATGAGGTGTCTGGAGGTTCTGCTCGTCTTTATACATAAACTTTCAGACTGACACTCAGTTTAACCTTCAGTAAATAAGTAAATGCAAACATTACAAGGTTGTAATGTTTTCTACAATTTGTTCAACCAAACTTGTTTTTATACGTCAGTTTCATCCTACTGGAATAGTTTAACCCTTCAGGACGCTGTGGCTGCCTCAGTGAACGCTTCACTGCAGCCACAGAGAAGGTAAGGTGCTCAATACTCAAGAGTCATCCTTTTATTAGACAAACACAGGACATGAGGACCGATCAAAGGTCAGAAAACTGTTGGCAGAGTTTGGTGTTGTGGTCCAAACACACTTGGTGGTGCAATTCATCCCCTTCATAAAGGGAACATGGTGACACGACATGGAGGAGCTACACACGTGAAGGGAAGGCCAAGAAACTTTGAAGTAAAAGCTTTGTCCTCCTGAAGCATGTGGCTCATGATCAGGACACTGAAATGGACGAACTGAGAGGTCCACACAAGCATCAAGGCCACTTGGATTACACCGTTAACTGTAAGGCACCCTGGGGGAGGATCGCTCCCATGCACTGACGAGCGGGGAACTAAGAGCTCAAATAAACAGCTTCACACAGACATCTGCACGTTAATACTTATCATTCACATACTGTGCCTACGCTCTGACAGTGGATGTGCACGTCCAAAAGACGAGCGCACAGCGTGTTGCCTCAGGAGATAATCAGCAGTTTAGAAAAAGAATTCCCCTCAAACTGCTGCGTCACTTGTTACTAATACACGTGTGCTGTTTCACAGCATCAAGAAACAAAAAGAAAAACCTTCAGTTCACAACTCAAATCTGAAACAGACAGCTGTAAAACAGCTGCACAGCCTGTTGCACTTCATCAAGAGGTGGAGGAGTGCACCACCCAGTGCACCACCCAGTGGATGCATCCACACCGTTTCTAAAGAACAGTTTCTAGTGTTTTGACATCTAATAAATAGCTGTTAAATAAAATGCATTAGTCTTTTCTGATTCATTAAGTATATTACTAAAAGCACAACACTATTTTATGTTCACTTGACTTGAGGAAAATTTAAATATCTTGTGCACTCCAGGTTTAAAAACAACCTGAGCAACTTTGGCAATAAATTAAAAAATAAGATCAAAACTGGCTTCAGACTGTCAGTATTCCAGTTGTGGCATGTTACGTGAAACACTTGAAGACAATTCAAAACTCGTGCAAAGCTCGTGACAGAGGAGTTTTCCAGTAACTCCAGCTCCTTGGAGCTCCTCAAACAAGGCGACTTGTTTTTCAGTCTTTGCTTGTGGGGGGTCAAAGTTCATTGGGCAGAAAAGAAGCAGAGCTGCAGTGATTGACACGTTCACACTCCTGGCAGTGACATGAAAGGCAGCACCTCCCTGAGCTGCGACTGCTCAAGTCTACTTTACAAAAACACTCCTGGAAATACTTTGCAGTCTTCTGGTGCAACAAGTTCTCTCTCAAAGAAGTCTCAGTGTTGTCACAGGACTGTTTCAGTGGGTTAACGTGTCAGTGGACTCGTGCACGGAGCTCTCCCTCTGAAGAGCACCGGCCCAGGCCTGGACAGCACGGCACTGGGTAACTATGGAAACTGGGGTAAAACCAGGAACATGATTCTGTCCGGGACACTTACAGCAGCATCCCCGGCAGATGGAACTGGTTAAGATGGAACTGGTTAAGATGAAACTGGTTAAGATGGAACTGGTTAAGATGAAACTGGTTAAGATGGAACTGGTTAAGATGAAACTGGTTAAGATGGAACTGGTTAAGATGGAACTGGTTAAGATGGAACCGGTTAAGATGAAACCGGTTAAGATGAAACCGGTTAAGATGAAACTGGTTAAGATGAAACTGGTTAAGATGAAACTGGTTAAGATGAAACTGGTTAAGATTAAACTGGTTAAGATGAAAACTGCTTAAGATGAAAACTGCTTAAGATGAAATTGGTTAAGATGGAAACTAGTTAAGATGAAACCGGT
The DNA here is from genome assembly GCF_014905685.2 of Nematolebias whitei. Lineage (NCBI taxonomy): Eukaryota > Metazoa > Chordata > Actinopteri > Cyprinodontiformes > Rivulidae > Nematolebias > Nematolebias whitei. The sequence goes on from NC_056511.1 coordinate 45,701,829, forward strand.
TAAGATGAAACTGGTTAAGATGAAACTGGTTAAGATGGAACTGGTTAAGATGAAACTGGTTAAGATGGAAACTGGTTAAGATGAAACTGGTTAAGATGGAACTGGTTAAGATGGAAACTGGTTAAGATGAAACTGGTTAAGATGAAACTGGTTAAGATGAAACTGGTTAAGATGGAAACTGGTTAAGATGAAACTGGTTCAGATTAAACTGGTTAAGATGAAACTGGTTAAGAAACTTCATGCATCATGTTCATCTGGAACAGATCACATCTACTCTGAAAGGTTCTGCTGACAGATTCTGGGACACTTGGCAGCCATTTGTATGTCGGTGCCCGTGTAACATGTTCGTGTCTGATCTGGAGTGGGAGGAGATTTTGTTCTTTGTTTTTATGAGTGTGTTCTGAAAATAAAACCAATAAGAAGACTGGTCAAATAAACTGGTCTAAAACAGTCTTCATTTCAAATGTGTAGATTAAATGAAAAGCACTGGAGCAGCTGCACGGCTGCATGGTCACATGATAAAAAGTGCATGGTCACATGATAAAAAGTGCATGGTCACGTGATCAAACTGGGAAAGCGATATTAAGGATGTCAAACTCAAAGTGCACGTTGTGTGCACATATTAGGCTCAGAGGAGACAGTCCCACTGACAAACTATGCTTTTATACTTTAATGAAAATTGTTTTGAGCTTTAATGTAAAAGATGGTGTTCAGATCCTACAAGGTTTTGTAAAAACAACCTGTCAATTCTTTTATTAGACCTAATGTAAATATTTACACAACTTTCCTTTTATGACATCATTAGTCTAAATTTAATTTAAGACTTTTGTTCAACCTAAAAATACTCCCCTCCATTGAGATTAAGGTCCAGACTGTAGCTTTCTTTACGACCTCCACGCGAGTCTTTAGGACTCTGCTGAGTTGGACTTAGTTAAATAAATTAATTAATTAAATTCTATGTGTTGTCATCACTGTATGATCCCAAACAAAGACGTAGCCGGCTCTCTGCATTTAACCCATCGCACCTGAGATGCCCCCAGGTGCAGGGGGGCAGCTCTGTAGGCGCCCGGGGAGCAGTTCAGGATGAGGTGTCCTGCTCAGAGGCACCACGGCATGTGCAATGACCGGGGATTGAACCAGGAGTCGGCTGCCCGCCCCTACACCATCTTGGCCCAGTTGAACAGAATGTAACATTAGTTTTAACATTAACTTTTATGTTTTTAACCAAGAACCTACAAACATAATCACTAAGTGCTGTTGTCTTATTGCTGGGAGGGATAAGTTTAAAAACTGGGGAAGCCAAAACTCAAGCATGCACTCCCACTTCAGAACTGAGGGAGCACCAGCTCCACCTGCTCCATGCCAAGCTGGGTTTGATGGGGGCGGCATGGGCAATAAAATAATGTGCGCAGAACAATAAACTGTGATTTTCCTACAATGGTCGCTCCAAACATGGCTGCACAGCTTCCTGATCACCTGATGCTTGAAGAATCATCATTCAGTGGGACTCTAACAGAAAACCTGCCGTTTATCATCTTCATCACCCAACTAGTGTTCATCAGTCAGAGCCAGTGAGATGCTGCCTTGAAGAAATGGTACTTCAGCTTCTTTTGACACCACTCGTACAACACACTGTTAAAACTGGCTTATACTTTCTTAAAATTGGAATGTAATTGCATATATGACAGCCTGTAAGATTTAGTGATTACCATATCTGAGTGATAAAAGAAATATTAAGAATTTAAAAATAATTGCACCTATATTGTTATTCAAGCCTCCATCAATTAAACGCCAATAACCCCGTTCAACATGCTCCAGTGCATTGGACTACTAAGCATCAGTCGTTCATTATATTAAAGTGAATTAACAAATAAAATGTCTGTTACAATAACATTAGAGAAAAACTATTCTAATAAATTATAATTAATGAAAACAATTATTCTATTTTCTACAGTTGGACTCAGTGCTATACCATTCTTGGTCATTTCAAACAGCAGAGAACTGAAAGGCCCTAACGAGGTGCCCCATAATTCACCTGCTTATTGTGTGAGTGCTGCATTGCTGCTGGCAAGCACCGGCACGTTTTGGTGCCAACAGCGTCTTGATTTGGCAGTCACCATCTTTCAGCTGGTCTCCATTTCCTGGTTTCAGTTCATCCTCTGGGGCTCAATGTGCAACGTGGGCCAGACTCCACACAGGAACTGATAAGACAGGTGACAGCCAGCATGGGTTATAGTTCTACTGCACACCTCAAATGCACCATTGGTCGTGCAAAAAAGTGTAAAACAAATCACGTCTAATTACAGTTACTTCTGACAAGAAGCCGCACGTACCCTAACTTTTGGTCTGTGCTTGAGGTAGGTGGATCTGATCTGCAAGCTGGAGGAGAACGAGTATTTACTTTTGTTGTGAATGAACAGGCATCATCAGAGTGAACCGCTGTCATCTCCGTGTAAGAACGTTACCTGAGGAGTATGTGAAGGTAGGACCCGAGACCTGTGAAGATATGCCACCAGGCGTGGAACTGTGTTAGCACTCCAACACCAGAGGGCAGCACCTCTCTACTGGCTCTGAGGGAGAACCAAAACCAAGTGTTGAGGAAAACAAACACATTTTACTCAACTTGTTATCACAAATAATAATGGATTATTGGATCATGGAGAATTCTTCTGCCATTTAAAGTGATCATGTTAACATTCATGACTTGTCTTTAAGTATAAATATTTACAGTAAATATATCTAAGTAACAAAGTCAAGTCCTCTGGACAGATTTAAAAAAATTAAAACAAATAAATTAAAATTTTAAATTTAGAACGTGAAACATTTCAGCAAGTTTTAAATGTTTTAATTTTTATTTCTTTCATTTATTTATTTTAATCCGTCCACAGGACCTGACTTAACTTTGTTAGATTTTTCTACCTGGATTATTGAGCATGGATCAGGATATATGTAACAAAATATTTTCATTTTATTTAAACGTTACATTGTGAGCTGAAATATGTACCGTACATACACTTAACAGGTTAATTACATACATGCAACAGTCCTAATCCACTGCAATGAGGAAAAGACTAGTGCTTGTACAAAACATGGTTCTCAGTTGACCTACCTGGTAAAATAAAGAATATTATTATTATTATTAACAGTTATTCATTACATCACACCCAGGTTAATTATGCCATTTTTGAAACTGTTTGCTGTAAAATGTTTATATTAGTTTGGATCAAATTTATACACATTTCTAAAACATAATTATGTTCCACCAAAGGCGTCGCAACCATTACATATGAATATCCTGATGCATGCTCATTACATATGAAGGGGACAAGTCCCCCCCCACATTAAAAAAACGTTCATTTCAAAGTAATGAAAACTAGATGGAATGTTGCTTCTTTGTACACCAGTGTACACTATTTTGCACACTGGTGTACATGCATGTGCGCGCACACACACACACACACCATAGCCCCCCCCCCCCCCCCCACATTACAGATGCTTCTGACACCGATGTGCTGCACCAATCCTTACCGTAGCGAGTTGCAGAAGATGTTGTCAATATTCCACAGCAGGAAGCCAAGCATAAAGATGCCTAAGGAGGTGTAACACAGAGGCCTGAGCCATGGGTACACCCTACAGGTAGAACATAAATATAGAATGAAAACCCCGCTGCAACACCTTTCTCAATATATTGACTGTTTCTATTTTAAAGGTTTAGGAAAACTTACCATGTAACAATGAAAATCGATCGCAGCACTAGGCAAGCTACTAAAGCACCATACATGACCTGAAGTGTTGTGGAGGTGATAAAGCAAAAAATGAAAGATTAGTGACCAATGAAATAATTTACAACTATTAAAACTGCATCACATACACTAGTGAGAGATTTGCTTGGCTTAAATTCATTCCCACATTAAGAACAATAGACATTCAGTGCATACGCACACTGGAAACCATTAACACCTTGTTCCCTTAGTTCAGTCCTCATCACAATGTACTGGTTCTGGACCAGCAAATGATCATTTCTATGTTTCCCAGTCCTTACTCCACCAGGGGAGCTCAGAGGTTGACTGCACTCGGGCTTGAACCCCGAACCTTTGATCTCCCGTACCAGTCACACGACAACAGAACTGCACGAACTTTCTAACACAAAACAGCGAGAAGACCAGGTCCTTCAGCAACAGGCTCTTTGACAAGTATGAACTGGTTCCACCGTCACAGTGGATGACTCGACCAACTTTTTTTATATATTCATAAACTATTCTTTTATGTCTTTGTATTGTAACGTTGAGCTTTTACAGTTTGACTTGCTACTTTTTACAGGTAAAGTTGAGCTGAAAGTTAAATGAAGTTTATCTGTATAAAGCTGTGAGGAACATTTCCGTCTCCTTGTCTGAGTGACAGCAGGGTGTTGATTTAACAAGCTTATAAAGACGTTCATGTGACATGTCTCAGGTGTGGAGAGGGCTTTTGTTAACCAACCCGTATACATAAAAGTCAGAGTGCATGCTGTGTGGGCACGCTCAGTGTTTACACGAGTCACGGTCGACCTACAGCACACTGAGCCCTCGCAGCAAACCACGTGTCAGGTGGACGAAGCGCCACCTTACCTGATGAAACACTGGCTCCTTCCACTGTAAATACACCTGTGTGACAGTGATACAGAAACAAGTCACGGAGATACTGTATGTTGGCTGTAACACATTTTGTACAAAACAATAGAAAGTTTACATTTTTAAAGAAATGACTTTTACTCACCAAAGTGACCGTGACACTGAAGACTAATAATAATGCAATGGTAAAAAAGTTGATACTGTTTTCTTGCTTGAAGCATTCGTACCTAAACAAAATAAATTTCATTTATTTGTCCAGTGAAAAGAATATTAAAAGATGACAAGATAAGTAAAAGTTGCACATAAAATCACCAAAAGTTTATCCTATCCACATTCAGGAACTAGATCAAGTCAATCCATTCTCCAGTCTGAGCTGCAGTGATTGTGTTCTCGTGGTCTCAGGTGCTGCAGCGCCACCAAATCAAACTAAACAAGCCTGCACAACTTACAGGCAGTAGACGAAGACACAGGTGCTGTAAATCATTGGCAGCTCGTCCAGTAACTGCAAAACACAGCACAGAGAAAATGTGACTGAATGAGCACTGCCCTCGTTCACAATGACAGCACTTCATCACGTAGGACATGTGTCCAACATGCATGTCATACATGCGCAGAGTGTGCATACCTGTGTGTATGTACAGACCACTTTACTGGGAACACCTTGCTGGTGCTGAGTACAAGCCCCTTTCAGAGCTGCCCTTTTTATTCATGGCATAGATTCAACACTTTGTTGGAAAAGTCCTCAGGAATTTGAGTCCATGATGACGTGATGGGGAGCGTGGTGGAGTAGAGGTTAGACAAGTGAACTTGTGATCGGAAGGTCGCCGGTTCAAAGTTGCCCCTGCAGACTGTAACATCAAAATGTGGATGGAAAGATGAAAGATCCACATCTGCCCCCACCCTCATTTGCCCCATTCTGGGCCCTTCAACAGCACCCTTAACCCCCACCATCTGCTCCCCATGTGTCCTAGCTGCAGCTCTGCTCCACACAGAGGCTGTGGTAGCTCGGTGGCTGTGGTTGCGTCAGGAAGAACATCCGACATCCAAATTATTGTCAAATCCTGGTGCGAGTTCGCTCGCTGCGGCGACGCCTGACGAAGGGAACAGCCAAAATGAAAATGTAAAAGATTGACATGATAGCATCGCGCTGCTCCTCCAAACTGTGAATGTTCGTTCCACCACATAGCAACAGTGCTACACCGGTTGGAGACCTGGTGACCGTGGAGGCCACTGGAGTCCAGTGAACTGAGACTCATCAGACCAGGACATGTTTTTAAATGTATCTTATTGTCCAGTTTGGGCCCATGTGAACTTCTGTTTCCTGTTCTTAGGTGACAGGAGGGGACTCAGGGTGGTCTTCAGCTGCTGTAAGCCACCTACTTCAAGACCGGACGTGTTGTGTGTTGATGGTATTCTGCAGACCTTTGTTTGTAACAAGTGCTAAAATGAGGTTCTGTTGCCTTTCTTCTCAAACCAGTCTGCCCAGTCTCCTGTGACATTGAAGTAGGACGTTGTTTACCAGGCAGTGTAATAAAACACGGCCTGTTATCAGTGAACCTATATAGATAGAAACAAAGATGCCATGAAGTCTGGGTTGGGGCCCTGACCCAGCACATCCTCTCTGATTGAGTGTACGAGTGAGTGCTGTCATGAAACGAGATAACTGTAGAATAGTTCTGTGAAAATCAGTGAAGGAGGTTTCTTTTTTAGGACTCTGATGATGATTTACATTTTCTGCATCGCTTCAATAAATCTCCAAGTTTTGCAGTTATTGAGATTCAGTGTCCTCGGTTTTTATGAAAGATCAAGTCTTTGCATGTTGTTTAGCTACAACAACATCAACAAGGCTTTTAGTCCACACAAGTGCTGCTCACTGGACATTTGTTCTTTGTTGGACCATTCTCTACAAATCCTAGAGGTGGTTGTGAGTAAAAATCCCAGTAGATCAGCAGTTTCTGAAATACTCATACAAGCCCATTTAACACCAACAATCACTTCACGTTCACCTAAAGCTCCTTTCTTCCCATTCTGACGTCTGGCTCGAACTTCAGCGTCGTCTTCACCACGACTGCATGCCTGAACGAACTCTGTTGCTGCCGTGTGATTGGCTATTTGTGTAAACAAGCAATGGAACAGGTGGACCGAGTAAACTGGTCGGTGAGTGTGTGTACACATAGAGGCATAATTATGTATATATATGTGCATAAAACACACACACATTTCACATATATAT
>NC_056511.1:45708681-45712255 GCF_014905685.2 Nematolebias whitei
GTATATATATGTGCATAAAACACACACACATTTCACATATATATACATATACACACATATGTATATATATGTGTGTGTGTGTGTGTATAGTCATCGACGTGTAGCTCACCTGCATCTCATATAACAACGTCATGTGGAAGCACCAGGAACCAACACCTACAGCTGGGGGACAGACAGACAGAGAGACAGACAGACAGACAGACAGACAGACAGACAGACAGACAGAAACAAATAAAAAGTTATAATCTTCTCACATGTATGTAATGTAATGATCACTATAAATATATTGTATTAACTTTACATGATGAAGAAGGCAACAGTGGCAATGTGCATATGTTTGACTAAATGCTGAAAATGGAACTAACCTAAAAGTCCAAGGAACGAGCAGATGTAGCGAAACTCGAGGCCATCCCAGTACGTTTGGACGGCCCCATAAATAGGAGGAAGGATCATAATCAGGTTGCTGACGGTGTTCCCTGTTCAAACAGAAAATAAAAATCATTAATGGTTCTGTGTCTTGGACTGAGTTCAGGTCCACTTAGGCAACTGTGTGACAGGCCGCAATATTTCATTTAATGTTTTGTCTTTACTTTCAACCAGTGGCGACTGTAGCCTCCTTTTGGGGGCACCCCTAAATTTTAACTCAGCTCCCCTGAAAATAAAGAAACCATCAATAAGGTTTTGTAAGGAAGCTTTGTTCTCAAAACTTAGATTCACCGCAAATTTAACACATTTGAAATAAACATGGAATCAATGATGACACTCAAACAGGCCAGTGCCATCTATGAAGTTTTCACGAGTCAGATCCTCAACGCCACCTGTCAATCAATCCAGCAGGCTTTTCAGCAACTGACTAATCAATGACCCCAATCTGTCCCCAAGTGAAACGCCCTTTACCTGCAAGGACTGCACCCCCTATTCCTGTGACAACATTGTCGGGGTTTTGCATTACGACAGCTTTGCAGTCATAGGGATTTCGTGAAAATTTGTCAGAAAAAATGGTTAAACGTCGTCAGTGGAGAACGTGTAATTCAGACAGCGTTACCCTGAGCGTTTAGAGAGTGGAACACAGTTTATTCCACTTCAAAAACTAAACCAAGTTTGGAAAAATGTAAATACAATAAAGACCTGCGGCCAACCCCATGATCAGCTGAATACAACAGTGATAAACTGGACAACCACGTGTTCATCTGTACGAAGGTATCTGAAGCTAAACCCTCCATTTTTGTCATAAATACATTGTATGATTAATGATTAATGGTTAATGATTATTGGTTAATGGTTATTGGTTGGGGGCTGAGATGGGGTAGAGGCAGGGCAGCCGACTCGGGACCTGAAAGTCCCAGGTTCGATCTCAAGTCATTGTACATCTCTTGGTGTCTCTGAGCAGGACAACCTATCCCCAACTGCTCCCTGGGTGCCCTCAATAGCTGCCCACTGCTCCACCTGGGGGTGGGTGGGTTAAATGCAGAGAGCCAATATGGGAACATAGAATGATGACAGCACATAACACATTATTATTAAATGAAAGGCTAATGCTTAAAGCTAGTTGTGCTTTGTTTTGTGTGTAGATATTTGCTGTAACTTGTGGTTGCATAGATGTAGTCTTTGTTACGTTCCTTTAAATGTCCTATATGTAACCGAGTTCCTCCTTTACGGCCGTATCACCATGAACTCGCCCGGTCTCGTCTGATCTTGGAAGACCACCTGGAAATACCAGGTGCCATAAGCGTTTGCGCTTCTCACAAACCACACCATGGGGTGCGTTGTTCAAGCTAAGAGCCATTGTCAGTTCTGGGGCTAAGCCCCCAAAAGGTTAGATCTTAGAATCACGTTTTCAACTTTGATTCGTGCTCCTGCATTGTTGAGAGACCGACTGCTTCTTCAGAGACCTCTGGTAAAATATGTAACTTCAGCTAGAATCTGTGTAGGTTTCTAGGTCATACCAACTATAAAGCTGTTGCTATTCATTAACTGGAAACTATTATTGTGATTAATAATTAGCTGCCTTTTTCTTTTTTCAGAAATATTATTTTGACCTTGAAAATCATGTGGATACCACAGCCTAAAAGTCTTTGTATTATTTTATCTAGTTAGTTTGTAATTATTTTGGGAAACGAAGGCCAAGAATTCCTTGAAAGAACGCACCCGCCACCTCCGCAGCCCAGTTTCAGAGGGAGGTGATCTTCTGATGGGAACAGCTGCAGCTGTTTGTTAACAGTGTGATGCTGACGAGCCAGAAGATGGAATAATGCTCAGGGGACGTGTTGGGGATTACGCTCAGCTACTTCCACAACGGATTTCACTTTAAATTAACTGAATTAACTGAAGTAAGTTTGTGTTGACCGATTGTGGTGGCCATCTTGAATTGGACTGACTCCAAAAGTTAATGAGTTTTAGGCCGATGTGATTTAATACTTATTTAATAGTGTTGTACAGTGTGCTACATATTTCTGTCACAAAATAGACCTGCTGACATGCTCGATGCTTTGTTTTATTCTGGACTAAAACGTAATTTAACTAAATGAACCTGGTGTTGTAATAAACATTAGGAGTTATGATTAGGAATATAAACCATCACAAAAACGGGTGATGTTTTAGAGAATGGCCCAAATCTTTAAACAAACATCTGTAAATTTGAGTAGAAGAGTCCAGAGTTTTGGACCATGAAATGTTCCAGCATCCTGTTTCTCTGGAGACGAAGAAGTTGGAAATCAGTCAGAATATGTTCACGTTTGACATCACACTAAATGGCCTCCTCGGGCATGAAGTTCGAGGCAGCTTTATCACACAAGGACATCAGTTTTTGGTAAAGAGGATCATATTCAGCTGATTCGTGACAGTCACTGCTTTTTCATTTCCACTCCAACAGCAAAACCAAACGGCTGTTTGTGATGTGTGAGTGCCGAGTCAGCATTTCACGTTACTGCTTCTGTACACTTCACTTTGTGCACTTTTAACCATCGAAATCTCACAATTTTCAGCTCATTCAGGACATTATGACAGAGACTTGTAGTTTTTGTATTTTTATATTGTAGAAAAGCTTTGTCTTTATTAACACAAACATCCAAATATAAGTTCATTGAGATCTTTTGAATTATTTTAAAAATGTCTTGAAAATCTACTAGGTTCAAATTTCAAGGTTCTTTATTGTCATTATGTGGTACATGAGGTGGAACAAAATTATGTACCCAAGGTCCCAGTTACACCCAAAAATAGCAAAAACATAAAGTAAAAAATTAAATTTAATTAAAAAATATAAATCCCAAAGGGAAATTAAGTGTTGTTGTACCTCATCATCCCGGTTTCATTCAAGAATTGTTATAGATGCTGATAGTTGTGGGCAGGAAGGATCTCCTGCAGCAAACCCAAAGAATCTGGCCACAGATACTGATCCGTCCACCCGGATCCAGTTTGATGTCAGATCCGGCGAGCCTCTCGGTCCTCCTGGGCTGCAGGACTGACCGAATGCCGGGCAGCATTCCTCCCTGAGCGATGGTCACTCCTCCCAGCAGTCTGCAGAGCTCCTCGTCCCCACGGACAGACTGCTGAAGGTACCGGGGGGGGGGGGGGG
>NC_056511.1:45712355-45718081 GCF_014905685.2 Nematolebias whitei
ATGATCCCGGTCCTCCCGTTGTCAGGAGCCGAGTTTTCCACCAGCTACAGGATCTCTGCAGTCGGGTACTCGAGCACTTGAGTCGGGCTGTCTCTGTGTGCCTGTTTATGTCTCGGATTGGGTTTTGGGTGGTCCCCTCTCTTGGATAAATTTTGGCCCCCCATTTAATGTGGGGTCTACTTCCCCCTGTCGTGCTCCCCTCCGGTGGTGGGCCCCCTGCCGCCGGTGCATTGGCAGCTCTCAGCAGCTGGGGCTGAGTGGTGGGGTGTGTGCCCATGTCTGCGTTGGATTTTGCCATGAACTTATCAGATGTTTGAAGCCACTTAGAGAGGTCAAAGGTCGAGAGCTTCAGATCTTTTTGTAAGATATTCCAGGAAACAGGAGCGGAGTAGGAGAAGGTCCTTTTGTCTAGTTCAGTCCTCACTGAGGGAACACTGCAGGTAATGATGTCCTGAGAGCGCACGCTGTAGCTGCACTCACACAGAGACATGTAGGAGGAGATGTATGAAGGCAGCAGACCAGGAAGTGATTTAAAGATGAAAATGTACCAGTGAGAGAGTCTGTGTGAAGTTAATGATGTCCAGTTAACCAGTGATAACCAGTGATAACCAGTGATTGACCAATTAACCAGTGAAAGTACTATAGAAAGTACATCTGGACCTGCCATTCTGTGTTTGTCTGTTTCTACTTCCCATCCTCTAATCGAGCTGGTCGAAGCAGATGGCCACTCGTCCAGAGCCCGGCTCCAATGGAGGTTTCTTCCTGTTAAAAGAGTTTTTTCTTTCCACTGTCTCCTTTGTGCTTGCTCAGGATGGAAGACTGCGACAAAGTGAAGATTCAAAACAATCTGTTGGCTTCATTCCTTAGACAGATAACTTTTACTAACTGCCTTTTTTATGTATGTGAATGTTTTTGTACAGTGCCCTGAGACAACTTCTGCTGTGACCTGGCATTATAGAAATAAACTGAATTGAACTGAATTAAAAGTCTACGCTGAGTCAGCATTCACACTGTTGTGTTCCTGTTCATAGCTTATTCTGTATTAAACTACTTCTACTTTGTATTATATATCACAACATTCAGCTCAGTTGTGAACAGCGCTCTGACTTGGGTTTGAGTAACTCGAACTTTTCTAATATTCACCTTTCTTTAAAGTAAAAATTTGATGAGCGCTACACTGAAATCTCTTCCTTCAAAAACTTTGTTCTCTTTGAAATCTGCTTCAGCCACTACTGTGAGTTTTTACCAAGAACTCTGTCACTTCTAGCTATCATTCAGACACTTTTAGTTTTAAGCCGGTGTTTTCCTTCTTTTAGCTAATATTCATTCAACCTTTATTTAGACAGGTAAATCCCATTGAGCCTCGAGGACTCATTTACAAGAGAGACCTGATTTCATCACAGAATCATGACAACAATGGACAACAGCAACAACAATAAACAGTTATAAAAAGTCATACAGACTTTTATTTTTTTAACAAATAGGATGGCTAATAAAAAAAAAAGTAACAAAAAACAACTAGATTCTAAGGCGAATGTAGAAAACTAAAAACAGGAACATGTTGCTAATTTGTTGCTTTTAAATTTTAGCTAGCATTTTGCTATTTTTAACTTTAAGCTTTTAAAGTTTTGAGGCACAATTTTATCATTTTAGTTATTAGTTTCTATGTTGTCATGTTTACCTACTGCTTAGCTAATTTAGGTTTTTGGCATTAATTTAGATGTAAATTTTAGCATCTGGCATCTATCCAGCTCCTTTGAGGTTTTAGCTACTGTTTTGCTGTTATTAGTTTTTGTCAGCTGCTTTTCTGGTTTGCTAACTTCAGTTATTTTATTTATTTATTTATTAATCTTTTTTTAACCAGGCAAATCCCACTGAGATCACAGACCTTTTGTAAGGGAGGCCTGGGCCTGAAGGCAGCCTAACATGCATGTTTTTGATCTGTGGGAGGAAACCGGAGTACCCGGAGAAAACCCACGCAGCACGAGAAGAACATGCAAACTCCACACAGAAAGACCCCAGGTCCATCTGGAGATTGAACCCAGGATCTCCTTGCTGTGAGTCAACAGTGCCAACCACTGAGGCATCGTGCTGCCAAAACGTAGTTACTGTCCTGTTGCTTTTAGTTTTTGTTCTCCTTTATGTACCGTAGCTTGTGTTCAGGTCATTTTACCCCATGTTCTGCTCATTTAAGTCTCTCTTTTGCTCAGTTTAGCTTTAACATTCAGAGTTCACATTGCATTTCAGTGTTTATTTCGTTGTTGTATGACTCGTGTCTTTGCATGACAACATTTTGTGCAAAGGTGGACAACAGTGGGGTCCGAGATGGGGTAGAGGTAGGACAGCTGACGCGGTTCGACTCCCAGCCATTCCCACATGTCGTGGTGTCTTTGAGCAAGAGACCTAATCCCTAATCGCTCCCTTGGGTCTTACATAGCTGCCCACTGCTCCACCTGCGTGTATCCCAGGTGCAATGGATTTAATGCAGAGAACCAGTTTCATCATTGTATGGGAACATACAGTGATGACAACATACAGCACTTAATGTTTTGCCCATGTCTATAAGCTGATTTTCATGTCTCTTAGCAAAATATCTCAGGAACCACTGCACAGATTTTAAGGGAACGTGAAATGTACCCAATTCAAGATGGCTGCCACATTAAAAACACAAAACTGTTTGAACCTGGTGTGACAGCAGCTAAGACTGATCCCCAACACAATCTGAGGTGCTAACAGAACTAACACGATCTTTGTTCAACAGTAACTACTTGCAGTCAGTCGTGTGGTGTTAGCAAACTATAAACTATACGGGCTGTGCTGAAATCTGAAGGAATAACCATTAGATGTACATCGAGAACAGATTAACAGATTAGTTTGTTTTTTTAAGCCTTTGGAATGCAAGGCGGCGTGAGTTGTGCACTCTTTCCAGGAATGCTACTTTCAGTCATTTCCACGCAGATATGAAAGCATTCTGCTTGTCTGAGCTTTTGTTTTAGACATTTAATTGTGTATGTTGTAGAAAAGTATAGGGATGTATTTTTCCATTCTCTACTTTCCCTTTCTTCTTGTGCTAAAAGTAAATGGCCCACTTTGTAAGACTGAAAGAACAAAAAGCTTTACGTTGAAGATTAGACAGTGACTGAAGCGGTGTCTTTTTCCTCAGTCACTACCGGCTGTACAGCTGGAACCGGACCACAGGGTACCTGAAAATACAGCACTCCAGTCGTATTCAGGCATGAAAACAACCAGGCAGAGCAGGATGTTCAGTAGGTGAAAGTCCTGGCTTCTTATTGCTTGATCAGAACGTGACAGTTCATTATCAGCAGGTGTCTGATAAAAGTCAATGCATGTGGAATCTGATGGACTTAGATCACTGATAATAAATGCACATACCAATACCACTAGGAATGGCAGACTGGGTGTGTTGTCTTGACAAGAGAACTGCAAATATCAGAATGCAGTGTACCCTGTGACATGCCTCTCAATGATCCTTGTCTGACTTCAGCTTTTGCCATGGTTGAAAAAACAAAAAGATAACAAGCATTCCTTGATCACTGGCTCCGTTCATGCTGGAGTTTTAAAGTATGCTCATCTTGTGATGAAAAATGCTGGACTTACAGCCATATTAGTAAAAACTTGAAAATAACATTATGTGCCGTGTTTCCCCTAGTTAGCTTGCCATGGCGGGGTGCTCATCTCATCTATGATTTTTGCTGATGGGGGGGACAGAGACATGTCTGTGCGCAGCTTGTACTAACAGTTTTTGAGCTGGGGTGTGGGGCATTCAACATGAGGGAAGAGGTAATGTGAGTGCTGCCTTTGGCTTTTTAGCTATAAAGCCTGTATTTTGCGCCGCTAGCTTAGTGATATGTAAGTGCCGGGTGGGGGTGAGAGGGGCAAGTTCAGCTTCGTAGGCGGGGTGCTCAGTTCTGTTGACGGGGTGGGGCACCCCGCCTGTATAATGGTAGGGGAAACACTGATGTGTGATCTGATGCCATATCCTATGGGATCAGTTAGCTCTTGGAGTGTTGTGAGTGACTGTCAGCTTTTAACATGAAACTGTAGCTCAGCATTTATAAAGTTCACTGAAGTATAGTCATTTATGTGTAGGCTTAGCTGATTACCCAGCCTTCGTAACCTGAAGACAAGTGTAAAAGCCAAACAAGTTGTTTTTTCATTCATTCAACCTTTATTTAGACAGGTGAATCCCAATGAGCCTCGAGGACTCATGTACAAGAGAGACCTGAAACAAGACCCAAACAAGTTGTCTGCATCTGGAAACACCAGAGAGGTCAGTGTGTGTCATTGGTCCAAACAAAAGCTTCAACTGTCCCTAACTACCAGATGGGATGCTCGAGTGATGGCAAATGTTTAGAGTGCCAATGAAATAAAAAATACAACTTTTTTGGGGGGTTTTTTGAAGATCACTACAATAGTTGCTGAAAATGCTGTCTGAATTTTGACCCACTTGGCAAGATGTTTCTCTGAACAGACTGAGCACCGAGACTGTTTATCTATCTTTACAGGGACTTTGCATTGACTTCCATTCATTTTTCATTAATTTCTATAGCCTAACCCTGACCCTAACTCTAAACCTAACCATTACCAGTACATAAGTAACCCTAAACCTAACCATTACCAGTACATAACTAACCCTAAACCTTACCATTACCAGTGCATAACTAACCCTAAACCCAACCATTACCAGTACATAACTTACCCTAAACCTTACCATTACCAGTACATAACTAACCCTAAACCTTACCATTGCCAGTACATAACTAACCCTATACCCAACCATTACCAGTACATAACTAACCCTAACCATTACCAGTACATAACTAACCCTAAAGCCAACCATTACCAGTACATAACTAACCCTAAACCTAACCATTACCAGTACATAACTAACCCTAAACCCAACCATTACCAGTACATAACTAACCCTAAACCTTACCATTACCAGTACATAACTGATCCTAAACCCAACTATTTCCATTACCGTTTTAGAGTTTAGATACCTTTTGTGTAGAAATGTTGTAGTTATAGCCGTTGTGGTAAAACCTTGTAATAAACATTATGCACAGACTCCTTCAGTAGTCAGTTGTCACTGACTCTCAACTACTACCACAACAAATTTACATCAGTATCTGTTAGTCACTCAGCTATACTAGTTTTGTGTGGTCTAAAGTCGAGGAGTTTTGGCAGCCGCCCTGACTGGGGTCGATTACTATTGATAATAAGTTGTAGATGTACAGTCAGTGATTACATTCTAAAAGTTGTATTAGTTCTGTCCAGTGGTTATTTTGCTAACAAACAAAAATGGCTGACTCACAAAGTTTTAAGTAGACGTTTCACACAGAACATCACTGGGCTACTACCGTACTGGGTGTTGCTCCATAACTGTAAAATGGACAGAGGTGCAGCCATTTTAGAGTTTGTTAAGATCACTTTGCTGTAGTGACCTTCTTGAAAAAAGGTGGACTCCAAAGGTCATCACTGTGACATCACTATGTCAAAACAGAAACCACTAAAATCCAGTCAGTGATTCATGAGAGACTTTACAAAGAGATACTTACAAACTAACACACACACAAGCAAAAACATTGTTGCTCCAACTTTGTCTGTGACCAATAATAATGTATATAAATTCTGTTTTTATATAGTTATTAAATAAACTTCCTTTAAGCCTGGCATCTGAATAAAAGTCTTTACTCTGACTCTTT
>NC_056511.1:45718181-45719955 GCF_014905685.2 Nematolebias whitei
ATATATGTATATATATATATGTATATATATGTGTATATATATATATATACATATATATGTATATATGTGTATATATATATGTGTATAGAGGCAGCACTCCAAGAAAATAGCCCAACACTTCAAGGACAGCAGAGACTCTCGGAGCCTGTGGCAGGGAATTCAGTCCATTACAGACTACAAACCCTCTCCACAGACCTGTGACAGCACCCCCTCCCTGCTGAATGACCTGAACAGGTTCTTCGCTCGGTTTGAGGCACAGAATGGCACACCTGCACAAAAAGCCACCCCCCCTCCTGGAGACCAGGTGATCACACTGTCCCCGGACAAGGTGAGGAGAGCATTCAGCAAGACCAACGCTCGGAAAGCTCCTGGTCCCGACAACATACCTGGTCGCGTGCTGAAGGACTGCGCTGGCGAATTAGCAGAGGTGTACTCTGACATCTTCAACACCTCACTGAGCCAGGCTGTGGTCCCCACGTGCTTCAAAACCACCACCATAATCCCTGTCCCCAAGAAAACGTCTCCCTCCTGCTTCAACGACTACCGCCCGGTTGCACTCACTTCCATCCTCATGAAGTGCTTCGAGCGACTAGTCATGCAACACATTAGGTCCTCCCTCCCCCCCTCCCTGGACCCCTACCAGTTTGCATATCGGTCAAACCGCTCGACTGATGATGCCGTCGCCACTGCTCTTCATTCAGCCCTCACACATCTGGACAAGAAAGACACCTATGTCAGAATGCTCTTCATCGACTTCAGTTCTGCATTCAACACAATCATTCCACAACAACTCATCTGGAAACTGGACAGTCTGGGTCTGAACACATCACTGTGCAACTGGCTGCTTGACTTCCTTACCGGAAGACCACAGGCAGTACGGGTTGGCAGCAACACATCCAGCATCATCACTCTGAACACGGGGGCCCCACAAGGATGTGTGCTGAGCCCCCTTCTGTTCACTCTACTAACCTACGACTGCTCTCCATCACACCCCTCCAACCTCTTCATCAAGTTTGCGGACGACACGACTGTGGTAGGCCTCATCAGCAATAACGATGAGTCACTCTACAGGAGCGAGGTGAGCCGGCTGGTCTCCTGGTGCAAACGCAACAATCTCTTGCTGAACACAGAGAAGACCAAGGAGATTGTTGTGGACTTCAGGAGAACTCAGACAAAACATGCTCCACTATCCATCAACAGTGTTGTTGTGGAAAGGGTGAGCAGCACCAAGTTCTTGGGTGTGCACATCTCTGAGGACCTCTCCTGGACCATCAACACAGCAGCAGTGGCCAAAAAGGCTCACCAACGGCTCTACTTCCTCCGCAAGCTGAGAAGAGCGAGAGCCCCCACCCCCATCATGACAACCTTCTACAGGGGGGCCATCGAGAGCATCCTGATGAGCTGCTCCACTGTGTGGTACGGGGCCTGCACAGCATCCTGCCGCAAATCCCTCCAGCGGATCGTGAGGACAGCTGAGAAGATCATTGGCACCTCTCTCCCCTGCCTTCAGGACCTCCACAGCTCTCGCCTCAGAAGTAAAGCCCTCTGCTGGGTGGGAGATCTTGACCACCCGCTACACTGCTTCTTCAACCTGCTGCCATTAGGGCGGAGACTGCGTAGCCTCAGTTCTAGGACCAGCAGACTGTGGAACAGCTCCGTCCATCAGGCCGTGAGGATGCTGAACTCTCTGCCTGCCCCCCCTCAGCCCCCTCTCCCACTTCTGCCACCCTGCACACACTAACTCAGCTTCCTGACACCCCCCCTCACCCCCCCC
>NC_056511.1:45720055-45722083 GCF_014905685.2 Nematolebias whitei
CCCCCCCCCCCCCCCCTTCAAAACTGCTCTGGGACATTTATTTAGTTTTATGAATAGTTCATGAATCGGTCACTTTAACAGCCTACAAGCTCACTCTACTGTTTATTGCATTATATTTTGCACTACTGTTATGATCAACTCGTCCTGTTTATTCTTTATTCTGGTAATTCTGGTATTGTCATTTCCACTTAATCACCTCATCAGTACATAACTGTGACTATATAGAACCGGTATGCACACCTTCACTTTACTAAGTTTCTCAGGTTTATACTTTATATTGCACTATTGTTTACTCTGGCCTTGCACATCCATTATCTACCTCTCATCATGTTATTGTCTTCAGTCAGCGTCCCTTTGTCTCCTGTTAGTGACTATTGAGCACGTTGCATCAGAGGTCCTGCTGCTGTTCACTTTTATATTTTTTTATATTTTTTTATATAACTAGTTGTGTTAGTTTATTTTTGCTAATGTTGTTGTTTGCTGCAAATTGAGTAGGAGTGTAACGCAATTTCAATTTCTATGTATGTCCTGTACATATGCAGAATTGACAATAAAAATCAATCAATCAATCAATCAATCAATATATATATATATATATATATATATATATATATATAACCACCCTTCATCTTTCATGCCAGAGTTTCAGACTGAGAATTTTAAGATGAGACACGACAAGAGTTGAAGCTGTTGAGATCAAACCTTGTAAATTACATAACGCCCAGTTTCATTGATCTTTTATCAGTTATTAATGCACCACCATAAAATGTGGCAACATGAAAGGTCATAGAACATTTCTGGTCAGTGTTATCTCTGGTTTAGTCCCTTAACCTGTTTATTATTAACTTCGATATCCATCCATCCATCCATCCATCCATCCATCCATCATCTTTATCCACTTCTTTTTGGGTCACTGGTGCCCATGTCCAGCAGTCACTGTGTGAGAGGCGGGGGACACCCTGGACAGGTCTCCAGTCCATCACAGGGACACATGGAGACAAACAACCATTCTCTGTCTCACCTAGGGACAATTCAGAGTTACCAATCAGCCTAACATGCATGTTCTTGGTCTGTGGCAGGAAACCGGAGTACTCGGAGAAAACCCATGCATGCACAAAGAGAACATGCAAACTCCACCCAGAAAGGTCCTGGACCGGCTTTGAACTGGGACGATCTGCTCGCTGAGAGGCAGCAGCTCTACCAGCTGCACCACCGTGCTGCTTTTACTTTTTTTTTCTTCATATTTTCCGTTGTGATAAGAACATGATGCGTGGTGTTGTAATAACTGCAACAGTTAGATATGAACACTGTTCACTGTTGGGCGGCTGTGGCTGAGTGGTTAGAGCAGTCGTCCTCTAATGCAAGAGTTGGGGGTTCAAATCCACCAGCAGTCACATGCCCAAGTGTCCCTGGGCAAAGACATTGAACCCCTCGTTGCCTCTGATGTGTGTCCATCAGTGTCTGAATGTGATAAAGCTCTGATTAGTCTCTTTAGAGAGATTTGTTCAATTATCTTTGTACAGATCTAGTATAGAGCTGTATGAATGAGACATAGACTGACTGTTGTAGATAACTTTGTGTCTCGATAAGATAGAAAGGTGCTGTATAAGTACAGTCCATTTACATTTACTAAATGTATTTCAACAAACCAAAAGAAGGCAAGACCTTATCTAGACCACAATGAATTCCAAAATACGGACTACGAGCGTGAACTTTAGTAACTATGAAAAGATCAGTGCTACATCAGGAGGTGGCTTGAAGTTCGTGTTTAGGATCTCACATACTAACACACGGAATTACAGCACAGCATCCGTGAATATCGACTGTTTGATCCATTTCTGTATTCACTGATGTCCATCAGGTAAGGCCGTCGTGTTATTAGGGGCGAGTCCAGAAGTGAAAGGGCTGCAGATGTTTAACCAGTCATTACTGCAGATGTTTATCCAGTCATTACTGCAGATGTTTATCCAATCATTACTGTAGATGTTTATCCAGTCATTACTGCAGATGTTTATCCAGTCATTACTG
>NC_056511.1:45722093-45726657 GCF_014905685.2 Nematolebias whitei
TCATTACTGCAGATGTTTATCCAGTCATTACTGCAGATGTTTATCCAATCATTACTGCAATGTTTATCCAGTCACTACTGCAGATGTTTATCCAGTCATTACTGCAATGTTTATCCAGTCATTACTGCAGATGTTTATCCAATCATTACTGCAGATGTTTATCCAGTCATTACTGCAGATGTTTATCCAGTCATTACTGCAGATGTTTATCCAATCATTACTGCAGATGTTTATCCAATCATTACTGCAGATGTTTATCCAGTCATTACTGCAGATGTTTATCCAGTCATTACTGCAGATGTTTATCCAGTCATTACTGCAGATGTTTATCCAGTCATTACTGCAGATGTTTATCCAGTCATTACTGCAGATGTTTATCCAGTCACTACTACAGATGTTTATCTGAGAGTTTCACTACAACGCTGCAGCCACTCGTGAGATATTTTGCTAAACGGTAGGGTTGAATGTGACAGTTGTTTTTAAAAACAGCAGCACGTGTCCAACGTCTCTTCATCTGTCTGAGGCGCGGGCTTTTGTTTGCTCAAGTCTTGCTGTGGCGGCCATCTTGAATAGGAAGATGTCCAGCTGTGTCAAGCTCCGCCCACTGATTCATATTTTGCTAACAGGCGGACAGACGCGTCACAAGCACGATGCCCCAGTGATAAGCTGTGACGTGTGGCTCAACGGCAGCAGCTGCTTCAATCTTAATCTAAAATAATCTAAGACAACAGAACCTGTTTTCTTTTGATTGCTAAACAAAAGAAACGAGATTCACGGGTAACGTCCGGGTAAAGTTCCGGCTGGTGTGGAGGAAGCAGCGTGGAATGATTTGATCGAGATCACGTTAAGCAGCTGCTCGACGTGACTGCTGAACAGCTGCTGCTGGTCCCAGTATGTTATGGGTAAACTGGAGCAGGTCCGGTGTCCTTACGGCTAACATGTAGCTTCTAAGAAGCCGAGCGGACTCCACAGCAACAACTATTATAAAAACAGCTCACGATGAAAACATGTAGGTCCAAGCCGCGCAATGGCCGCAGCACAGCCGGATGTTTACATGACGGTAGCGGCGCATGAACACGACTCCGCCGCCGTGAAGTCGCGTTCAAAGACCGTCTGAATTCACGCCTTTACGGTAAATCATGAAGAAACGTTTCACTCACAAAACTCCGCGACGTAAAAAGAGACGACATAATTGTCCTCACACCAGTCCAGCGTCGAGGTCGGCCGGCCCCAGAGCCCCTGCCTGTCTGCGGAGGGAGCCATGATGCGAAGAGGAGGGAGCGGCGAGCGCTAACGGATTTGTAGTCCCATCACACGAGCCCTCCTCCTCGCGCCGGTCGAGGGACACGACACCCGATTCACTTGAACTCTAGTGACCCCAGCCTTCAGCTGCGGCTGCACAGGAAACCTGTCAGACCGTGTCCAGCTGTAATGTAGCATTTATTACAAGACGTGTAGAAACTAGGGCTCAGGTCCGGCATCAGATTAAATAAGACTCATAACAGCAGGGCCACCCGCCTCCATGGGGCCCCCTATTTCTGCTAATAATCTAGATTACTGCAATCAACAGTCAGACCCACCTAACATAAACTATTATATAATATAGTATTGATAAAACAACCTATTAACAAACTGGTAAAATAGAACTGTCTCTGCATTCAATGACCTCTTCTGCAAAAAAAATATATATATTTATATTAGATGAATTTGGCATTATAAACATAAAAACTGATTTGAATGATTGATAAAGTAATATTGAAGCGCACAGCTGTTATCTTGACGTTCTGTCTCTGGGCTTCTACGGTGTGTAGAGCCACAGAGATGGTTGTGGTGGGACGGATGTGGCCCACGGGCCTTGAGTTTGACACACGTGATCTAGTGCTACTAAAAGTAATAAAATATAAACAACAACCAAAATATGTGTGCAGTTTAGCTAACAGACTTTGGAACAGGTACATTTTGTCCTTGTCAAACCTGCTGAAGAGAAACAAACTAAATACTCTGAAACTCTAAGAACTTACTCCATGAAATTACAAATAACTTTGCAACATATATCCCTACATGGAGTGAAAGGACGGGTACCGTAATGATCGGTGTATAAACTGATACTTTGTCTCACTTTGTACCGTGTGTTTGTACCCCGGACTGAAAGCTAACGGGAGCAGACAGGAGCGGGACCGACCAATAACCAAAAATTAAAATGAAACAAACAAACAAACAAAACAAAAAAACAAGGGTGCAGCTATTTTGTAGTTTTCTTTCAGTAAGCCTTCACGTTAACACAAGTCAAAAGGACTACATTTCCCAGGAGTCCAGTGTTCGAGCCGTAGCTTTTCACCATGAGGGGGAGGAGCAGCGAGGGGGAGGAGCAGCGAGCGAGGGGGAGGAGCAGCGAGCGAAGTGGTACAGAGTAACTGAAAACAGTTTGCAAGGTAAGAAGTAACTGTCTGTCTATTAAAGTCACAGAAGAGGCAGGAAAGTGTCAAATAACCTGAACTTCATGAGAGTTGTGTTGGTGCTGTGCTGATTTAAACTTTAGTCTCAGCTGTGAGGAGTCGGACTTTGTTTACCGTCAGTAAATAAACTCAAACAGCACATTTTTCTGCACCATGTCCCTTTTAATTTAAAAATGATGCTCTGCTTTGTTACGTGGGTTTTTAGGTTAAAATCTTCATTATCTGTCGCTGTTTGTAATGTAAAAACAACCGAACTCTTCCTGGTTAAAGTGCACGCATTCTCCAGTAAAAATATCCCAGTTTTTATATGAAAGTCTGGTTACATATACATTATAATAACTTATTGTAGGGGGGACATGTTGGTGTGAGGTCTGTGGGTCCTCCCCCATAACTTTTTAAATAAAGTAGCTGCTATTTCCTGCATTCTGGTGTATTTTAACAGGTTTTAAACATCTATGTTTACCTACATAAGTAAATCCTTTATTCAATGACTGTTTTATAAAGCATGGCACAAGAAGTAGCACTAAGCTTTTTGTTTGTCTTTAATTAAATTTAATTGTTCTACCTAACACAGGAAGCTGTTAGCTCTGGAAGCAAACTGTTAAACAGCTTTGGACACAAAGACCCTTGTCCCACACTTCAACAGAGCAGGTAAGATACATAACATCTTGTAATCTCTGCCTGTGAGGCTCATTAAATAATTATAAAATATGATAAGTGAAATAAATAAACATTGAGCTACTGTAATTTATAATTGCAAATGTCACATTTTCTTGACTTAATTTAAATTGTAAATCTCTTGTTTTTGATCAAATATTTTTTTCCAAAAGAAAGACCAACAGATTGTAACTTGTAGTCACTGTGACACTATTTTGACTCGTGCACGTCTTCTTTCACTTTTAGGTTCCACAAGGCTCTGGACTGGTCCAGCTGTGGAGAGATGAGGTGGAACACCAGACCTGCAATGGTCCAGTCTGTAAATGATGCTCTGAAGTCTGGGAAGATGCACGACATCATGCTTCACCCTAACGAGCTCGTTACCTCGACCACATACACTGAACTTCTGGAGGACGTCGTCCAATGTATAATAATTTAAACATTTTTATTTGTTGACTTCTCTGCTTGGTACATTATTTTTATTTGTTTGTTTGTTTAAACAATTTAAAACATGACAGTGATGTCACTGTTTAAAGGAAACAATTGTTCAATAAATTAGTAAAATGCAACTTGTTGTGTTTGGGTTCTTTCATCTAAGGTAGACATGGTGTGACCCATGGACTGGTTTAGATTTTTTTATTTTTACTGGAACTGACCTTCAAAAGAGCCAGAAACAGACTCAGCAGCTGATCCTCCGTAGAAACATTATATAGACTACAGACCATGGATTATTGTTTTATGACATTTAGTGAAGGTTTTTGTTTGGATTAAGGAAATAAATGTCTCCATTTCACCACAGATGAACTGTTCCTGTTGACATATGTTTTGAAATAAAGCTGAACAACACAAAGTAATTTAAACAGGAATGGGTAGAAGATCAAATCAAATTCAATGTATTTCCTAAAAATTTAATGAAAAACAGGAGCAGGAGTCATGTTACCAGGAGTGGGACAGGACATGATTGATTTTTTTACTCTGGACCAGGATTGGGACAGGACAGGAGTGAAAATCCACTCCTGAGTCATCCTCTAGTGGACAGCACGAGGGACAGTGATGTCAAGAGCGACAAGGAGCCAGTGTGTGATAACGTCTTTATGAGCCTCTGCAACAGGCCCTTTTCACATGACGTCAGACAACTTCCGTTCTGACTCGATGCTGTGGATCAGCACTTCCGGGTCTGTTCTCCGTGGGGAGACCTGTCTGGAAACTTCACGGAATTTCATTCCTTCAACCTTTATTTACAGAGGTTATATTACAAGATATAGCACAAGGTAAGGTTAATAAAAACAGTATTTATGTGTTAGTTAGCTGTGGTAACATTATCCATCATTATCAATTTACCATTCTGTAACTGTGTAAGGAAACAGCCTCCGATTGTAAAGTAAGCTAGCTAGCAGCTAACAGGTAGCTAAACTCTACACTGCTGCTGCTGTCAGTGCTGTAACATTAAA
>NC_056511.1:45726757-45731361 GCF_014905685.2 Nematolebias whitei
TGTGTGTGTGTGTGTGTGTGTGTGTGTGTGTGTGTGTGTGTGTGTGTGTGTGCGTGCGTGCGCTCAGTGCAGCTATGGTCAGCTAGCTGTATGACATTATGATTAATGTTGTTGAAGCGAGTTGTCTTTGTGTCAGTTACTGGTTTAGGACCAGTTGGGCTCAGTAAATAATCCTAACCAGTTATAAATGGACTTGTTACTCAGTGGTTAACTTTTCTTAGTGATTCCTGGCGCGCACACTGAAACTAACATCTTATAAAACTCAGTCCGTACAAACTTCACACGGGGTGCTGCAGGTGTTCACATGTAAGAACTTTACCAGAGTTTAATTTGACCTTTCTGCAGAACAAGCTGCTCCTCTTCAGCCACTTCTCTGTGGGGCCCCGGGCGTAGGTGCGTTCAAGGGCCCAACACAGGTGGGAATTTACATGCACTTCCACATAAACATTATTTTGAAACTAATAAACCACCCGGTTACATATATATTATTGTTTAAAAGAAAGATCACAACTTTATAATGAATGTGTAATAGAATCATATAGAAATCAATCATGATAAAAAAATATCTATTCCGGTTAGGGGGCCCCACGGGGGCTTAAGCAGCCGCTTAGTCCACCTATGCAGCGGGCCGGCCCTGTACCTTAGTATCTCATAATGTTGATTCTGCATCAGATTATTAAGAGTTCAGATTTATGATTTAGCATTTCAAATTCAAGTATTAAAGCTGCAAGCAGCACCGAAGGCCCTCGCAGCAAAGCACCGCTCCGGCCATAACGCACCGCGTGCGCTCCAGCCACTCCACTCGGTCGCCATCGCGAACGCTCTCATGCCAATCCCGCACATGTTCACCACAGGGCACATTTCCTGAATCTTTGACGTGCCTTCCGTCCATGTCAGTACTAGTCCAGCTCCAGGTCTTACAAGTATACGTGAAATCTGACCTTCCAGACAGGAGTTACTGTGACTTCCAGTTTTGTTGTGAATGTTTGACGAGCACTTCTTTATGCTTTTCAACGTCGTGTGGTAATCAAGTTACAGTTTCAGTCACTGGGCTAAGCTGGAAGAGTCACCCAATAATCAATAGATTATTCTCTGAGTGGGCGGGGCTTAGATGATGTCATGAATCAACAATACCAATGTGTCTCAAAGTGCTCACTGATGACGCAAAACAATCAGGTGCAGATAAGATGATGTATCACTGAGATATAAATGATGGAATAATGTAGGTGGTGCTGTGGAGGCTATTGGCGATTGGATTCTTGTTCAAGGGGTGGACAATGATCGATCATAATGATTTTGGTTCACCTCGGCTTAAATCTTTGCAATTTAGAGCCAAACGTATTTCAACTGCGTCACTTCTGAATTCGCCACGCCCACATCCTCCAGCTAAAACTGTGTGTAATTTAAATCAAGTCAGACCAACTTGTTATACGTCTTCTAACACAGGATCATGATTAGGTCAAGGGTGTCAGAGAGGGAGCATTCCAAGTAAAAAAAAATTGACCACCTGTTATGAGTGGGCGGGGCTTTGATGACGTCTGAATATGACATAGAGGATCTTCGGGCATCCAACAGGGATGACTCATGCCAAGCTTGGTGCATTTCGGTCTTTCAATGTGAAAGTTATAGCCTTTGGAAATTTATGGCGTGAAGCGAAACTTTGAGGCCTGGCCACGCCCCTTTAACATATACGAAACTGCAAGTTTTTGATAACTTTTACTCTCCATTGTGTTAAGGGCTTACTAACCAAGTTTGAAGGCAATCCTTCCAAATCCCTAAGAGGAGTTCGTTAAAACTCGCAATTAGAAATGCCCAAAAATGATCCTTTGACCCAAAATGGCCGACTTCCTGTTGAGTGTGGACCATGGCTCCAAGAGACTTTTTCATAGGTCCTGAGAAGATACAGATGTTCACCGAGTTTCAGAATTATCGGTCATAAATTGGCTTGGGGCTGAGGTTTTAAAATATTCTAGGGGGCGCTGTGGAGGCTATTGGCCACTTATTATTGATTCCTGTTGAAGGGATGGATATTGATCGATCAAACTAATTTTGGTTCATCTCGGTTCAAATCTGTGCAATTTAGAGCCAAACGTATGGCGACGGTGTTACGTCTTACTTCGCCGCGCCGCCCACATGCTCCACCCAAAACTGTCAGTGTTGGAAAGCAAGTTACACCAACATGTCTTCTGTCACTGGACACACCATCATGCTGATCAGGTCACAGGGGTCAGATAGGGACCGTTCAACGTAAAACTTTACACTTCCTGTTGTTAAGGGGCGTGGCTTAAGTGATGTCATGATTTGACCATGCAGTCTTGCAGGGGACCGGATTTGGATCAATCACGGAAGGTTTCATGTCTCAGACAGATTTGTGTAGGAGCTACTAGCGTTTTGTTGTTCATGGCGAGATGTCAAACTTTGAGTTCTGGCTCTGCCCCTTCTGCATGCTCTGAAATGCACCGTTTAGATAATTTTTCGTTCCCCGTGCCTTTTGACCAAAATGGCCAAGTTTGAAACCGATTGCGTGAAATTTCTAGGAGTTCGTTCAAATGCGGAGGCTGTAAACCGCACAAAGGGTGTGAAATTTGTTACGGCATTCTAAAATGACCGCCTTCCTGTTTATCGTACAACGTTGGTGCCAGAGGGTTTTCTGTGCATCTTTGGGAATTGGACAAGTGTACCAAGTTTCATGTTTCTAAGACAAACTAAGGTTCATGCGGAGGGTATGTTGAAAATTTCCAGGCGGCGCTCTTGATCTGTTTCTGTTGTGATTTTTGCGACACTCTTAAAATACGTAATTTTTCAGCAGTCCTGATGCGTCCGCCACATTTGGTGAGTTTTGGGATGTGTCATGGTCCCAAAAGGCCAATTCATTTGACGGACAAAACTGCTAGAGTCAATTGAACCGAGCGATTACAATAGGCCTTCGCTGCTCGGGCTTAAAATCGAAACAGAAACGTCTCAAGAGCGCCACCTGTAAATGATCTGAGCAGCTCCACGTTAACCTGAGTGTTGTAGAAACGTGACATTTGGTGCACGTGTCCAGTGGGAATGCTACAAGATCCATGTCCCCTCCGGGGCTCAGTGTGAGCCTGATCTGTGACTCGGTGAGGTCACAACAAATGTCGTTCTGAAGGTTTGAGCAGAACAACTTGGTCATGTCTTAAATTGTTCTGGTCAGTTTGTCATGGAAGGCAGCGCTGAAGGAACGCTAGGCCTTTAAGTGTAACCTGAGAAACTTTCTGCTGTCGCTCGTAAACCTAAACATTCAGTTGACGGGTGTTCATCTTGTCAGAATATATTTACTACAGAGCTGCTCCTCACATGAATCAATCATCTCATTGAGCTGATTCAGCTCATAATGCTTTTAGCTACTTTAGCTGAACTGTTTTATCTTTCAACCAGCCTTTTGCTCCCGTCTGACCTTTTGATACTTTTAACTTTATTCATTTAACTACTTTAGCTAGCATAAAAATCTCTTCGTGTCTGATTTGAGGCTTCAACAGCACGCCTGCTGTTCAACCACAATGCTCTGGTTTATTCAGGAATAGGCACTGGAACCAGCACCATAATGGTCTTTGTCCCCTCAAGGCCCAACCAGTCCCGAGACAAACCCTCAAACATTACCTGGCAACGCAGTGGCATTTTCAACTTTTACACACGAGCATCATCGTGAAGAACACACGGAGGAAACTTGTTTTAATGGTTGTTTAAAGAATCAGATATTAATGTAGGTTTTTTTAAAAAGTAAAAGTTTAATAAAGTTACTGTACTCTGGAATTATGGTGCAGAAAAGTCTAACGACCTGCAACTACTTATTTCTGCAGAAGTTGTGAAATCAATAATTTAATAAAACGTTGCTGAAGAATTGTTTATGGAACTGTATCTTGAACATCAAAGACTCGTGTGATCAGTTTCAGATCATGATGTCATGATGAACTCACAGCCTCTGGATTCATTTCATCCATAGCTGCTTCCTTTTTGAGTTGCTGGTGCCCATGTCCAGCAGTCACTGGGCGGGGGACACCCTGGACAGGTCTCCAGTCCATCACAGGGACAGAGACAAACCAGTCACTCCAGTCTAACATGCATGTTTTTAGTCTGTGGGAGGTAACCCACACACAACAGGGAACATGCCAACTCCACTGGACCGGGATTTGAACCAGGTTAACCTGCTCGGTGAGGCAGCAGCTCTACCACTGCACCACCGTGCTGCCCTGTATTCATTTCACTTAATTCAAAATTGCTCAGTAAAACATGCGACCTGCAGCTTCACTGGTTCTTCCTGTCGTTTTCTGAACATGCCCAACTCAAAATGTGCAGAATCAAACAGCACAACATCTGCCAACCGACTTTTATTGTTTTTTACAGTCAATACACAAACACGTGTCTAAACAAATATAAAAGCTGCACACTTGTACTTGTTACAGACACATAAAGCCCACATCAGCATGGCTACTGCTGCAGCTCACATCAGCGTAGTTTGTTGCCCGTAGAGGAGCCAGCCCAGCACGTCCATGGTTAACAGTTAAAGGTTGGGAAAGAAGATTCACTCTCGTCCATCCTTACGCAGCACCACGGCGTGCTGCTCAGTGACGCAGCAC
>NC_056511.1:45731461-45732395 GCF_014905685.2 Nematolebias whitei
CGTGCTGCTCAGTGACGCAGCACCACGGCGTGCTGCTCAGTGACGCAGCACCACGGCGTGCTGCTCAGTGACGCAGCTTTACAGAAACACCAGACACCATGTGACAAGGCTCTGAGGACAGCTCCAGTACTACGGACTGACGAGAACCTGCAGGGGCTGACACCCCGAACACGCCCCGTGGACGGGAGAGCGCCTGCCAACACCAGGTGCTGTAACCCAGGAGTGGCCGCTGTGGTGTAGAGGGCAGCTGATGTGGGACCAGAACGCCTCAGGTTCAACTCCCTGCCACGCATACATGTCGTGGTGTCCTTGAGCAAGGCATCTAATCCCTGGATGCTTCCACAGCTGCCCACTCTCCTCTTGGTTGTATGTCACGTGTGAAGGGTTAAATGCAGAGAAGTAATTTCATCATTGTATAGAAACACACAGGACAAAGGTCACAAACGTTCTAAAACACTGTCCAGTATAAATAAGGAAACACCACTGTCCCTTATAAAACATGTGGAATGTACTAGAGGCAGGTACGCTGCTCCAGATGTTGCCCGAGATCCTGTAAATGTTGACTGGCCGAGCTGAGCCACTCCCTCCTTCACATTTAGAACTAAAAACAAATGCACTGACAGTAACAACGACCACCATTTTCAAGGTAACGCAAATAGAATTTGATCTTTTTCCCATGTCCAAATTGACTTTTTGTCATTATATATAAAAAGTGTTCTCTACAATCAAACTACTAAAAAACTCGTACTTAGAAAACAGTTGATAAAAATATTCCCCCTGAATTGTACAAAAAAAGAGGTACAGGGAAAAGTGTGAAAAGACCGAGTGGCATTATTCTGAAGCTTCATCTTCATCAGCTGCATCTGAAGCTGGTGCCTGCAACAGAGAACAGGTGGTCAGAGAACAGGTGGTCAGAGAACTAACTGGTGGTCAG
>NC_056511.1:45732405-45734325 GCF_014905685.2 Nematolebias whitei
ACAGGTGGTCAGAGAACTAACTGGTGGTCAGAGAACAGGTGGTCAGACACCTCCTCCTCCAGAGACGACATGAACGTCTCATGTCACAACGTACTTCTTCCTCAGCTTTGGCTTCACCGTTCTCAGCAGGGGCGTCTGCTGCTTTGTCCTCAGGCTTGACCTTCTCCACCTCCTTGGCCTTCTTCCCTTTAGCAGGTCCTTTCTGCAAACACAGACATTTAACTCGCATATGAAACACCGTTCAAAGGAACGGGATGTAACTGGACACACTGGAGAAGAACCTACCTTTGGCTTGGGTTTGGGCTCAGCCTTTGCAGGTGCAGGTTTCTATGTAGAAAAAAGGCAGTAGAATCGTACGGAGTGTCTTTGACAGTGAACGTTCTGATTACTGACTCTTCTACTTACATCTTTCAACCTGAGAGACCTCCTCTTGGGCTGTGGAGTGCACACAAGTGACAAACATTACCATCCAGTTGTTGCTGACACCTGCTGGCTCTACACAACTCTACCACTACAAATGACTGGTACTTACTGCTGAGTCCCCTCCTGCAGCTGCCTGCAACAAACACATCAAGTATTACTTATTAGATAAATATTACTACTTATTCAACTCAAAGAGCTGCGTACACATTAAAAATGAGATCAACCAGAGTGACGGTCTCATCCACATTAAATGGCTGGCCGTGTTTCTTTACTCTGACCACACGTTTATGGCCGTCTGATTTGAGAAGTTTTAGTCTAAACATTTACCACACAATGAGTTTTAGAGCTCTGTAGGTCCTAAAGTACTCTGGACTGTGGAAAATACAGAGTGACCACTTCTTTTAAAATGAGACATTTGTCCAGAGACAAACACAGATTCTTGTACTTGGTTCTGTCTGTATTGTTAAAGTGTTTAATTGTCAAACATTTGTTAGTTTATTATAATGTAACGAGTGTTTAGTGAGATTGTCTGGTATTTGCACACGCTGCAGTAGAGCTGAAACGATGCCTCGATCGTTCCAGGACCTCGATTACAACTCCAAGTGTATGTGCTCGAGCTTCCTGAAACTATTCAGAGCGCTGTGGCGTGGACAGAAGGTTCTTGTGTTGGGGTGCGACTCTGTGTCTGCCCATTCGATTCTTGGTGTCACGGTTCGATTACAAAACTGTTTTTCTATTCCTGGAATTTCCAGCCAACCGTGCATCTGTTTGTGGACACAGATGCCTTCAGGGTTCACAAAAAAATCAGACAGACGGTTGCGAGAGGCTGATGACAACTGATTACAAGCACACATTCACGGAGTGGTCCAATTATCGTATATCTGGCCTTTTTGGGTTTATTGATCGTACAGAGGGCAAAATTGTCGTACAAATACGATAATTATTGAACACCTGGCAACACACAAAAAAACAAGGGGTAATTTTACTGAAATTACTTTATTTAGTAAAGTATTCAGTCTCCAAGTATAAAAATAAAAAAATAAAAAAGATCCTTCTGTTATTTAGATTGAAACAGTCTGCACAAAATATAGATCAATAAATCCACCACAAAAACTGAAGTGCAGGTGAAGTTTCTCAAAATAACTAAATAAAATAAAATGAAGCTTAAGATCTGTTGATCATAAATGTAACAAAATATAAGTTTCTTTAAATGAGCTGTAACTTCCAGAAGTTGTAACAAGGTGATCATGTGACCCTGAAGCTGGTGGAGTTTCATCTGTTCCTGCAGGAACAATTCATGACTCTGATCACCTGACTCCGTCTCTGATCACATGACTCTGTCTCCGATCACATGACTCTGATCACATGACTCTGTCTCTGATCACATGACTCTGTCTCTGATCACATGACTCTGTCTCTGATCACATGACTCTGATCACATGACTCTGTCTCTGATCACATGACTCTGATCACATGACTGTCTCTGATCACATGACT
>NC_056511.1:45734425-45734694 GCF_014905685.2 Nematolebias whitei
TCACATGACTCTGTCTCTGATCACATGACTCTGATCACATGACTCTGATCACATGACTCTGTCTCGGATCACATGACTCTGATCACATGACTCTGTCTCGGATCACACGACTCTGTCTCTGATCACATGACTCCGATCACACGACTCTGTCTCTGATCACATGACTCCGATCACACGACTCTGTCTCTGATCACATGACTCTGATCACATGACTCTGTCTCGGATCACACGACTCTGTCTCTGATCACATGACTCCGATCACACGACTC
>NC_056511.1:45734704-45738487 GCF_014905685.2 Nematolebias whitei
GACTCTGTCTCTGATCACATGACTCCGATCACACGACTCTGTCTCTGTTCACATGACTCCGATCACAGACTCAGTCTCTGATCACATGACTCCGATCACATGACTCTGTCTCCGATCACATGACTCCAATCACGACTCTGTCTCCGCTCCCATGACTCTGTTTCTGATCACATGACTCAGTCTCTGATCACATGACTCCGTCTCCGATCACATGACTCCGTCTCCGATCACATGACTCTGTTTCTGATCACATGACTCTGTTCTTGCTCCATGAACTGTGGAACTGAGAGACGGTTGAGCTGCACGTTGTTTTTTTTTTTTTAGCATTTTGGCTAGCTAGTATTGCGTGCAGCTAATTAGCGTCACAGCAGAACCGACAGGTGGAGGGTGTGAGCAATTCGGTGTGGTGTTCGGCGCGCTCGGTTCTGTTAAAGGGGCGGGGCGTCCTGACGTATTAGTCATGAAATTAGCATATCATCATATCATTTTTTTGCCTGGGCAAGCTTTTTTTTTTTACTGGTATTATCGTGAACGAGATGATATGGCCCAGCCGTAATTCAAGGTATTCCTCAATTAACTTGTTTTTGATCTTCAGACATCCTTATTTTATTTTTTCTTTATTACTTTGTTAATAAAAACCCTTTTTGTATCACTTCCCTTCTAATGCACGAAATGGGTCAAAAACGACCCGCATTCATTTTCCAGGTTTCTTCATGCGTGGTCGAGTGTTTCTGTGATATCGTTTTGAAATAAATTAATTTTATCATTTACTTTTCCAAATATGCAGTAAATATCTTGTTTTTGTTCAGCACAAATCATCATTTTTATTTTTCAGCTTTTGTAATTCTACATCAAGTTTACACACGTGTCAGAAACAACACGCATGCATTTTTCATCTTGTCTGCTGATTCCTCAGAGAACTTTACTAATTGTGTTTTACGTGAATGTTCTGTAACGTCCCAGAGGCAGCTTGTTGTGACTTGGAGCTTTATAAACTGAACTGAACGAGACAGGAGGGCCAAAGCAGCTCTGCCCAGTGTCAACTGGTCCCAGGGGCCAGCCGTGTGCAACGAGCACAAACACTCCGTGGTCGTTTGCCAGGCATGTAAATATTAACGTGGCAGTTTGAGTGATGCGTTCAATTGTTTTATTTTGTTGCTCACATGTCACCAGTTTACACCTGTTAAACCAGATAACGTCCAGTTCAGTAGCTGTTACCAGTTATCAGGAGGTGTGTGACAAAATGACAAACAAATATTACATAAAGAACTGTTTGACCCCGTTCACTGCTCAAGTAATTACCTGAAACAAAGTTTTATGACAGTATTAAGACTTTTAATTTTAAATGACACTTGGATGACCCATGTGTAGTAATATAAAAAGTATTTTTGTTCATAAAGTAGGAAATTAAAAAATAAATGAATGATCTGTGGTAATTAAAAACAAGATATTTAAAGAATGCTTGGATTATTCAATTATAAAATAAATTGATTTAAAACAGGGCAGCACGGTGGTGCAACTGGTAGAGCTGCTGCCTCTCAGCGAGCAGGTCCCTGGTTCAAATCCCGGTCCAGGGGCCTTTCTGGGTGGAGTTTGCATGTTCTCTCCGTGCATGCGTGGGTTTTCTCCGGGTACTCCAGTTTCCTCCCACAGACCAAAAACATGCATGTTAGGCTGATTGGTAACTCTAAATTGTCCCTAGGTGTGAGTGAGAGAGTGAATGGTTGTTTGTCTCTATGTGTCCCTGTGAGCAACTTTAAGTTTCAATAGTTCCCAGTTTCTGCCATTAATCTTTTATATTTGATTTAACTGGCTCATGTTTCAGCAGTGAACAGTTTCCAATAAGAATGTGTATAAACCTTAGTAGAAGCAGAGTGCACAGGGATGAATACGGAGACTGCACTGTTGTAATAATATTAACTGACGTTTTATCAATGTTCAGATTATCGGAAATCAACCAAAAATCTAGTTGTGATTTCCAGGTGGAACTTTTGTTACTGCGTCAGTGCCTCCACACATCGACAAGTTTCAGGTTTACATTCACTGCAGAAGAGCTGCGTGGGGGCCAACAGTCCATGTTGTGATCGGGTATCACGTTCAAGTCTCCCCCTGAAATACCAAAGTTATTAGATGCGCCTTGAATACATTTCTCCAACGTGTCCGATTGTTATCCTCTGTGAGTTGTAGCCAAATACGTTAACAATTACCAATACACACTTCTCAGTAGAACAATTACCAATACACACTTCTCAGTAGAACAATTACCAATACACACTTCTCAGTAGAACAATTACCAATACACACTTCTCAGTAGATCCCACTTGAAAGATGAAATGACCTGAGGAATCACATTTTGTTCAAAGCTGCTCCTTGAAAAGTTGTGCTTCAAAGTATCGACACCAGCAGATTCATTCAGCCTGAATCAGGCGTGTGGTTTAAACTACGTCACGTGGTGGAGCTCTCCCGCTCGTGACACGCCCACAGTCTAATTCCGGAAGGGATGGGGAAACCCCGCCCCCATCCGTTCACTGGCAATAAATGCCAGCGTCGACGGAGTTCCCGCCACAAATTTAAGGAGTCACAGACGCGCGCGGCCGTCGGCCTGCGAGCAGAACACACTGGGAGCCCAGCAACAGCACCAGTGTGACGGAGGCTCGCCATTACACAACCTCCAACTGTACACGACGACCGCCGAACAGCCATTACACTTTAAACACACGAACCATGTTCACAACACACCGAACCGACACACTCAGGTAAAATTAACGGCGCTTTAGTTACTCTTACAGTGAACAACTAGTTAACGCCCTCCAGTAAACGAGTTCTTAATCTACGACGACGTTAAGACCGAGAAACTTGTCTCAACCAGGACGACTGAAGGAAATGATCAATATTCCGCCAACTTCACGGAGCAGCCTCGTGTCGACACAAGACGGAAAATGTTTGTCCCATGGACACGTACGATGAGGCACATGTCTATTTTAGTCGTGTCTGAAGCAACAAAAGCAATGGCGAGGAACCACCTGGCACAAAGATGATCGCCAGAGCAGCCGTGCACTCCGACCAGCTACCGCCTGCAGGCACAGCTTCACTCGGAGCACAACACGGCCGTTTGCAGCTCTGCCTCTGGACCAACATGTTACAGCTTCACCATTACAACTGTTATAAATACCGTATTACTCAACGGATGAAAGATGTTCGTCTACTCACTTTGCTCCTTTTAGGCATTGTGTGGAGAGCTTTATAAATTTAAAAAGAAAGGAAAAAAGCGCCGAACGGTACTAAATACAGAAAGAAACAGTGGTATATTCTGGATAAAGCTGTGCCAATACAGAGAGACTCGGTGCAGCGAGACGTTACTGCTCCATTGGAAGGAAAACTAGCTCAAACCGGATTGGATTCTCCCCCTCCCTCCCTATTCAAACCCTTATACTTCCTGCGTGATTGACGGCGCTACGCCCCGCCCATTGCGCACGGTGATTGGTCTTTGTGGCGGAGAGCGACAGGGTTTCAAATTTTTGCTCATACCCGAGTGGCTACATCACACGTCAATCAACAAACTGGCCTGCAGTGTTGCCAGATAGGGCGGTTTACCGCAAATTGAGCGGTTTTCATTCAGATTTTGCGATTTGGAGTCAGATCGGCGGTTTTTGAGTTTCTATTAAACACATTTCAAAGAATCATTCATCATTATTTCATAGCAAAGCTCCCCTGACCTTTCTCCATCACTGATTGACTACTGTCATCTGCCAGAGCGTTCACAACCGAGAACTGGTGAGGCGG
>NC_056511.1:45738587-45742238 GCF_014905685.2 Nematolebias whitei
TGAGAGTGTGGGAGCCTGCCGGACACTCAGTGGCAACTCATTCCACAGTCGTGGACCTGCAACAGAGAAAGCCCTGTCACCTCTGAGCTTACGACGGGTTTCTGGGACTGAGAGAAGCATCTGGTCTGCTGACCTCAGAGAGCGCGGTGGGACATATGGCTGCAGAAGATCAGTGAGATAGGATGGGGCGGAACTGTTCAGTGATTTAAAAACATACATGAGAATTTTGAAATGGATCCGAAGGTGAATGGGTAGCCAGTGCAGGGAGGCCAAAACTGGCGTGATGTGCTCTCTATAGCCTGTACCAGTTAAAAATCGGGCTGCAGCATTTTGGACCAGTTGTAGACGAGCAATGGAGGACTGACTGATTCCAAACAAAAGTGAATTGCAGTAATCAAGCCTAGATGTTATGAAGGCGTGGATCACTGTCTCAAGGTTCTTCTTGGAGAGTATAGGCTTCAGCTTAGACAGCCGTCTCAGCTGAAAAAAACAGGATTTGACCATCATGTTTACGTGACTGTTGAGTTTTAAGGACGGGTCCATTATCACCCCCAGATTAGTCACCTTTTGTTTCTCTAGCGGGGCTAGAGAAACAAAAGGTCAATGTCATGGTTCATGAGTGAGCCACTGGGATGGAACAGCATGACTTCAGACTTCTTCTCATTGAAGCTTAAGAAGTTTAAAGCCATCCAGTCCCGGATGTCAGCCAGGCAGTCAAGAAGAGGCTGAATAGAGCGTGTGCCTCTGTGCCTCAGGTCCAATGTGTCATCATTTCAGGACTCTTGGATTCTCATAGAGGTTATCCTTGGCCATTCCTCGACATCCCTCGAGAATGTTTATGGATCTCACTGGAGGACATTGACTGATTACAGTGACCTCGAGAGCATCTATAAGCGTTGTTGACCGCTCTCGTCTCTGATGCAGAACGTCTACGTAAATATGTGCTTGTTTGTGCGAGGTGTTTTTTTTAATGTTAGAGGTTTTTTTCTCAGGCAAGAAAAAAAAGTCTGATAGAATTTTTTTGCCTCCAACTCCTACATGTGTCCAGTTAACCACTGTGTTTTGTCTGTCCAAACAGGTCTCACTTGTAAATGAGTCTTCGATGCTCAATGTGATTTATCTGTTTAAATAAAGGTTGAATGAATGAACCAGATGATCTGTGTTTTGAAACTGTATGCTCCACACTGGTTAGTTATCATTTTTATTATCTGCATCGTTTTTATGTCTATATTCTGATTTACCTCATTTTATATTTTGCTTTGTGTGTTGCCTGTTGTTCTGTCTGTACAGCACTTTGGTTGGCCTTGTAGCTGTTTTAAGTGCTCTATAAATAAAATGGTATGGTATGTATGGTATGGTATGGTATGGTATGGTAGGGATGGTTAAGTGTCCTCTCCAAAGGAAACGGAAGATTCCACTGCAGAGGCAGCGGGAATATAACTATAAAAGGCAGTTTTTCAGGCGGGTCTGATACAGTAGGAGTCCAGCAAAACGCTGCTAACACTCTGCTGGCATCTTGTGCTCTCTGGACATCTAATTTGAAGTATTTTTAAAATGTACACCAAGTCAATAAAATCTGTCAATTTAACCGTTGTAAAGACTTGATTCTTCATAAAAACAAATTAATAAGATTTTGTTTGATTTGACTCATCTCAATTTGTTCTAATAAAATTAGAAGCAAAGTTAAATGAAATGTAAACTTTTCTCAATTTGATCAGATGGTTTGCAACAACCTTACCAAAAAACACCTCTGACAATACAGAACTATTAGATCTTAGTCTGTTCATAAAATGTTATCTGTGATGTAGAATTCACAAATAATAATAAAAAAAAAAACAACAAAAAAGGTTAAATCGTGTCATCTGGACCAGTTTATTTAAGTGAGAAATGTTTCGTCCCCCATCCAGAGGACTTCCTCAGTCTACGGTCTGCCAACCAGATCTGTCCCATAGGTAGCCTTCACTGCTGTGTTTCAAGCCAACCTCCTGCTTGAATCTCAAAAGTAGGCTTGTAACATGTGCAAAACACACCCATCCAAAACATTCATCATGTACAACAATCGTTGGTTACGTACTGTAACCCCAGATTCTATGAGTATAGGCGTAGCTAAGTGACAGCCTTAAAGGGCGAAGCCTATACGAAATAGAACAAATGTTTTAGGCCAGAAGGCCGACTTGCTACTCACAGAAACAGCCTGAGGACACCAAGGCCAAAGTGGTTCAGATAAAGTGTAGATAACCAAAAAGGTTAAACTGTGTCATCTGGACCAGTTTCTTTAAACGAGAAACGTTTTGTCCCATCCAGAGACATAATTTAATCTTTTTTGTTGTTACTGTATCTACCTGGATGATTGAGCTTACAACCCTTTTTCTGAAACATCAAAAACCTTTTTCTTTAACTTTATTCATGTTTTTCCTGTTTTTCCAGAAAACACAGTGACGTATGTGCACATACAGTGCTTAGTCTTGTTTCATAAAAAGAAAGCTGAGTTATATAACAAAAGACATGTCTCAAACACAATGTTATGTCATTGTTTTACATATCAAATGAACCAAAATCAATTACATGTGAAAAAAATCTCAGTAGCTCTGTTGATGACATTTCCAGTAGACGAGAACAAAGAAAAACTTCATTTAATATCAAATAATTTATCCATAAGTAAACAAGTCAAAGATGATCATTTGGAGATGAACTTTTGGACACAAACTGAACAAAACAATAGCTTTGAGCACTTTTCTGTCAACTTTTTAAAAAAATGAATTTAAAACTAAAGCAGAAAAACTTAAGGGAGCTGTGAGGTTTCATTCTTAAACGTCTCAAACATCTGCATACACGTTGATCCTCAGAAGGTCTTTACACTATAGTGACATGTCTGTGTTTCATGAAGCCTGAGTCACCTGCAGTGTTGTCCACGCCAGGTGTCTAGAAATAAAAAACAAATAGATTTCATGACATTGCATATTTATTTTGCCGACTTTTTGCAAAACAGTAAAGACTCGTTCCTCAAGTATCATGTATAAAGTGGAAATTATTTTTGCATTAATCTAAGTCAAGTTTTTAAGATAATTACCATTTGAGTTATATTTTTATAATGGAGCATGTGATAAGTTAAAAAAAGACTAAATCTTGAATGAAAAATTACCCTTTCAATTAAATATCATATTGGGCAAATTCAACAGAACGATGTAAAACAAAGTGAATTGTTGGAGAAATACAAATATTCAAAAAAGTTCAAGACAAAAACAACTGGACTTTATTTGTAACCGAACACATTTCGCTTCTCATCCGAGAAGCTTTCTCAATTCAAAGAACACAAACACATACAGCACATCCTTCTCTTCCACATCTGCCTGAAACTGTATTACTTCAGGCGAGCATCCAGAGCTATGAGGCATTGTCTCTATAGAGCCTTAGCTAAAGATACAGGAAAGTTGTGGTATTTCTTTGAAATATATTTATTCTTTGCACATTTCTGTTGTTTCAACATTTAGACAATTTCTGTTTGGATTGCCGTGATCTTATAATAAAAACTTCTGGCCTCATCATCCAAGAGGACGCTGCTACACATAGTTTGTGGTCCTCAACCCCACCCCCAACCCAGTTTATTCCATCCATCCATCCATCCATCCATCCATCCATCCATCCATCCAT
>NC_056511.1:45742338-45743910 GCF_014905685.2 Nematolebias whitei
TATATATAGTGTGTGTGTGTGTATGTATATATATATATATATGTATATATATATATAGTGTGTGTGTTCAAACAGTAAATATAACAATACATTGATTGGGCGGGTTTTTGTGCAATCGGGCAGTTTTTAACAGACTTTTGGGCTGGAAAACCTCGACTCTATCTGGCAACCCTGGTAAAGCGCCACTCTGTTATCAGGGTGAAATTATTAAAGCTTTGTGTTACTCCGTCGGTAAAATGTTTATTTCTCTACCTCAGATTTCATGGTGGAATCTCCTGTATGAGTATTAGTGAAGCCCAACCAATTCCCCTGCTGTAAGAGGCGACTAAATATGAACTGAAGTGTAAATGAAACAGACAGAGGTGGGTGCTCTCCAGATGTTTGGGCAAAGCAATTCCACTTGGGGAAATGGCGACGTTGTGTTTTTATTTTTTAATTTAACAATAGCAAAAACATACAAAACTGGCAATGACAAATTCACATGTTAACATCTATCTTTTCCAAGAATGTAACATATTAGTATAACTTCTGTATTCATAACATCAGAATATTGAACAGGAAAACAATAAACAACTTAAGATAATCACATTAAAGTAAGATTTTAAAAGTAAAAAATTAAAGTAAAATCAGGGGTTTATAACAACTTAAATTCTGAAATGATAGAGAAAAGTTTGATAGCAGGGGCTGTATTAATTTTCCTTAAAGATTTACTGAATAATAAAAAGTCTTTGTTAGACGCTTTAACAAACGGAAGAGCTTTTGTAAAATGACATTTATGAATGTAGAATTTGGCAAACAATATAATATTATTTATTAAATACTCATTTTTTTAATTCTTTATTGAAATTCCAAATTTGATTTCTTTCCAGGAAAAAAAAAACAATTTGAAGAGACTTAGAAATCAACCAGTTGTGACTCCTTCCAACAACCACTTACAGTCTCACATCAAACACATGTTCTGTTGAGTCCAACAAAGATTTACAAAAACAATTCTTCATTTCAAAATTAAATATTCTTTTCAAGAACTCCTGTGAAGGGTCAATTTCATTTACAATTTTAAAGTGGATTTCTTTAAATTAAGGAGGGATCTGAAATTTAAAAAATTTATTTCTGATTGATCAAATTTCTTGTTTGTTAAAGTATTTTTTTATTGACATGTTATTTTGGAGGACCCAGGATCGATCCCGTCAATTAAAAGATTTCTCAAATCTATGTTATTGCATTTTATATCTTTATATCATTAGTTATTATTTTATGCAATCTGAGGGTTGGGATCTGATCTAAGTTATTCTTGATTAAATTCATCATAACATTTGGAATGTTATCAATCACCATTTTGTAATTCTCAGTAGTACAAATTATTTTATATTTCTTACAAAATTCTTCATATTTTAACAAATCTCCGTTATCATTCAACAAATGAACAATAGACCAAATTTGTTTTTCCATCCATCCTTTCATAAACATTGATTTTATTCTCTTTAGAATCACCCTGTTGTTCCACAGTGGGACAACCCTCAGGTTCCCCTGCTGACCCCATCCCTGCTGATCCCATCCCTGCTGATCCCATCC
>NC_056511.1:45743920-45754435 GCF_014905685.2 Nematolebias whitei
TGCTGATCCCATCCCTGCTGATCCCATCCCTGCTGATCCCATCCCTGTTTTAAACAGGTTCTACCGTCAACTGGACCCTCTGTTCTTGCCATTATTAACAGCAGTTTGGCTACAGGTGTGGTTCCTGATGTTTTAAAACATGCAGTGGTAACTCCATTAATTAAAAACCCCGGACTCGACCCTGCAGCTTGTTCAAACTTCAGGCCAATCGCAAAACTTCCATTTCTTTCTAAAACTTGGAGAAAATAGTTTTTAGTCAACTAACCAAGTTTTTGAATGTAAATGGAATTTTTGAGATTTTTCAGTCAGTATTTAAACACCTGCACAGCACCGAGACAGCTTTAGTAAGGGTCTGTAATGACATTCTGCTAACGAATGACTCTGGTCAGTCTGTGATCCTGGTACTCCTCGACCTTACCGCTGCGTTTGACACTATTGATCACAGCATCTTTATGTCACGGCTAGAACACTGGGTTGGGATTACAGGGGTGGTGCTAGAATGGTTCCGTTCGTATCTGGGTGACAGGAGTTTTTATGTTAATATGGCAATCATTTATCTGCTTCTGTCCCTCTTTCCTGTGGGGTCCCGCAAGGCTCCATTCTTAGACTCCTTCTGTTCTCATTGTATCTGCTCCCCTTGGGGTCCATCCTGAGGAAACATGGTATTTCCACTCAACATTTAAGTGCCCTTGGGTGTCCTGAAAGACGCTTTTTAAATTAAATGATGATTATTATTATTATTATTATTATTATTATATTTCGTTTCATTGTTACGCCGATGATTCTCAAATTTATCTGCCTTTAAAACCAAACAGTTCCTGCTCCATCCACCCTTTGTCAAAATGTCTTGATGACATCAAGACTTGGATGGCTGCAAACTTCTTGAGTTTTAATGATCAGAAGACTGAGGTCATTGTGTTTAACCCAAGCTCTACCGCTGTCACTGATCCTGTAAACCTGGACTCCCTTCAGCCTCATCTAAAGCAGTCGGTTACCAATCTCGGGGTAGTGTTAGACTCGGACTTTAAGTTTAATAACCAGATCAACTCTGTTCTACAAAAAAGCTTCTTTCAGCTCAGGCAGATAGCAAAGCTTAAGTCCGTCCTGTCCAGATCCGACCTTGAAAAATGAGTCCATTTTCTCCATGGACACTTTGAGGATAGAATACACATCTACAAGACATGCTTGCATCTATAATAAAACAAACATTTTATATGTATTTCATTTATTTAGGTTGTATTCTCCGTGATAAACCATTTTTTCCCAAAATGCTTTATTTTAGTGTGATGTCACAGATTGAACACAAATACAAAGAAACCCAAAGAAATTAAAAACAATCACAAGACAAAAACACAAGGATCTTGATAACTAACAAGTTTTATTTTATTTTAAATGCTTTCATTAATGACGGGGCTGAGATGGTGTAGAGGTAGGGCAGCTGACAGGGGACCACAAAGTCGCAAGCTCAACTCCCCACCATGCTCACATG
The DNA here is from genome assembly GCF_014905685.2 of Nematolebias whitei. NCBI lineage: Eukaryota > Metazoa > Chordata > Actinopteri > Cyprinodontiformes > Rivulidae > Nematolebias > Nematolebias whitei. The sequence goes on from NC_056511.1 coordinate 45,745,410, forward strand.
TCGGGGCGTCCTTGAGCAAGACACCCAATCCCTCATTGCTCCCCAGACGCCTACAAAGCTGCCCACTGCTCCACATGGGTGTATCTCAGGTGTGATGCTCAGGTGTGATGTATATATATATATATATATTGACAGGGTTTAACACAGAAATAATCTGTCATGTTCAAAATGTTTGAGCATAAATATGTACCATAATAAATAAAAAATATTCTAGAAACAAAATAAAAATGTAAAATAAGATTCCTAATGTTGCGAGCGTAATCGTTTTCCATTTTCACAAACACCACTGTCTTAGGTGCGTCACCTGTGTGTTTAAGGTAGAATCCTTGAGGTGCTTGGACTCGGTGAAAGGTGCGCTAAGCAAACAGGGGCTGGGTTTTCATTGTCCTGGTTGATCTTTGCCCCCTCTGTCAGTCTCACAGCCACAGAGTCTCACCTGCTGTTCCAGGACAGATGTGACCCAGCACACACTGCACGACTCAACCGTCAAACAGTAAGTTCATCTAACTATTGATGACGAGTCAGAGATAAACGATCGGAGCCTGCAATGTTAGACATCGATGAAGCAAAAGAAAAGATCAATAAAATTTCAGTTTGTTTTTATTTGAGGAAGTAACAGCATTTTAATGATGCCATGATGTGTCGGAGGAGAAGAAACTTGGTCTTTTTTGATCAGAACGAGCAAAAGAAATGATCATCTGAGAAAAAACGTGTGGAAGTTTGATGAATAAGCTGAAACCAAGTTGTTGACTAAAGTGATTGGAGCAGCAGCTAAAACTAGCGTAACAACAACAGAAATACAAATTAGCAAACCCCCCGAAAAAAAAATCTAAATGAATAAAAAACTAAACACTAACGTTAGCAAAACAAAACTAAAGCTTAAACCAGCAAAGCCAATAAGAGAGAAAAAGAGCTAAATAATAGCTAAAAGCTAAAGTTAGTAAAACAGAAACTGAAAGTTAGAATGATCAACATAATAGATTGAAGCTAAAATTAGATAAATCTGCAGCTAAAAGCCACATTTTAGCAAAAGATAATTTGGGCCTAAATTGACAAAGCATCAGTTTAAAGCGAAAAGCATGAGAACTGGTTATACTTGTCATTCCCCAGTCTGTTACAGAACCACGATCCGGACTGAACTTCTGGGTCGCTGTTGTTCATGACTAAAACTGTCTTAATTTACATAGAAAGCAGTGCTTTACCTCTGCGATCTTCATTTAGCTAATTTACGCCACTTGTATTTCCATGACAAATCAGTGGTTGAGGTATGTGATGCATTAGAGCTGACCCCCCAGCCTGGCTGAAGGAGGAAAACCCTGCAAGATGCAGAAGGAGTATTTCTGTGGTGAAACAGCACCGCTCAGTGCTGGAGCTGCAGATCTTCTTTTATTCTTTATTTTGAAACGTTTTATATATATTTATATTTTTATAACATTTTAATACAATGAAATTTGGTCTGCTAACAGGGAATGAAGTTTTAAATTATGGTAACAACAACTTAACCCTAATGACTAAATTTTTTTATCCACAAATGCCGTTTCCTGAAAATTACCTTCTTGTTCAGCATGACATAATTTTATTTAAGGAAGTACTTAAACGCTGCAACGTTCCAAAAGCCCAATACTTATACCAGTATATTAATCGCTTATTTTAAGACTTGAAACTCCTCTTGCATTTGTAACATTTTTTATTTTGTTCATTTTCTTTGCTCATTATATTTCGATTCATAATTTCTGCTTAGTTTTTTTTGTTTTTTTTTGTCATATCAATTGTGAACATGTTTTTCTTGTAAAATGCCTTGTTATATTACGTTTTGTATTTGTTTTTTTTTGTTTTTTCCCAATAAAGACAAAAAAAAGGAAACATTTATAAGATTAGAAGTGCTTGATATCACCTCAGGGTCACAGTTCCAGGCTGTGATCACTGTCAAAATTCATTTTCTTTAACATTTCCATTTACAGCATCAAACAACCAAATACAACAAACAAAGAGCAAACAGACAAACAAACTAAAACAAACAAACAAAAACAAAGGAAACAAAAAGCAAAACAAGAATAAAAAGAGACAAGGGGGAATTAATTTGAAAATATATTACTTGTATGTACTTAACCATAACCATGAAGAAATTAAAAAGCAAACATCCATCCATCCATTATCTTTACCCGCTTATTCCATTTTGGGTCACAAGGGTCGCCGGTGTCCATGTCCAGCAATCACTGTGCGAGGGGCGGGGGACACCCTGGACAGGTCTCCAGTCCATCACAGGGACACATAGAGACAAACGAGACAAACAACCATTCACTCTCTCTCTCTCACCTAGGGACAATCTAGAGTTACCAATCAGCCTAACATGCATGTTTTTGGTCTGTGGGAGGAAACCGGAGCACCAGGAGAAAACCCACGCATGCACGGAGAGAACATGCAAACTCCACCCAGAAAGGCCCCCAGATCGGGATTTGAACCTTTACATCTTCTGTCATGGATGGCCACCAGAAGTGTCTCTTAGTTAGAGCTAACAAAGTTTATGTGCAACACCTGGGTGGCAAGAAGTCTTATGAGTGTGGAGCCAGTTGAGTACCTTAACCTTGATACTAGTGGGTACAAACATGATGCCAGTAGGACTCGTTCCCAGGTCTGGTTCGGACTTCTGAGCATCGAGGTTGTCTTTTTCAATGGACCAGGTTAAAGAACCGACCACACAGGATGATGGTAAGATGTTCGCTTTTCGGTATCCTCTGGTGATGAGAACTGGCGGGACAGGGCGTCAGGCTTCACATTTTTGGAGCCGGGACTGAATGTTAGCACAAAGTTAAATCTTGTAAAGAACAGGAACTACCTTGCCTGCCTGTGGTTCAATCTCTTGACCTCACGGAGGTAGGTGAGGTTCTTGTGATCTGTCCAAATGAGAAATGGTATGTCTGTACCCTCAAGTCAGTGTTGCCATTCTTCCAGGGCTAGTTTGACGGCAAGAAACTCACGGTTACCAACTTCATAATTTTGCTCGGCTGAGGAAAGACACCGAGAGAAGAATGCACAGGGGTGCACTTTGTTGGCACTGGGGGACCTCTGAGACAAAATGGCTCCTACACCAGTGTCTGAAGCATCAACCTCTAGAATGAACTGTCTCAGGGTCAGGGTGGCAAAGGATAGGAGTAGAGGACAAATGTCTCTTCAGCTCACCAAAAGCTGCTTCTGCCTCCTGAGTCCACTTAAAAGTCCACAGGGGGAGGTCAACTGGGTTAGAGCATTCGTCCTCCAATGCAAGAGTTGGGGGTTTGAATCCACCAGCAGTCACATGCCAAAGTGTCTCTGGGCAAGACACTGAACCCCTCATTTCCTCTGATGTGTGTCCCATTGGTGTATGAATGTGATAAAGCACTGATTAGTCTCTTTAGAATGATTTGTTCCATTAGCTTTGTAGAGATCTAGTAGAGTGATGTATGAATGGGTAAATGAGGACACAGATTGTAGTGTAAAGCGTTTTGAATGTCTTCATAAGATAGCAAGGCATTATATAAGTACAGTCCATTTACCATTTACCATTTACCTGGTATGAAATCAATAGCACAGTCATAAGGATTGTGCAAAGGTAAAGATAGGACCCTTTATTTGCTAAACACAGGAGCTAGGTTGTGATAAGCAGCAGGGATCTTAGACAAGTCAACAGGATCGGTGACCTTAGTACATTTTATAGTGGAAGGTATAACAATTCTCAAACAATTCTTTAAGCAGTGTGGGCTCCATTGTTCCACTCTTTCCCCCCTCCAATTAATTTCAGGGCTGTGTTCCCTGGGCCAAGGGAAACCCAAAATAAGCTGTGTGATGGGTGAATCAAATACAAAAAACTCACCATGTTCATGATGGTTCCCGGAGATAATGAGATGCCCAGGTAGACTCTTCTTTTGAACTGAAGCAAACTTTTGACCCGCACATCCGATCATTGTCAGTGGAGAAGGGAGAGGTTGTGTAGGGATGGATAGGAGATCGACCAAGTCCTGACTCTTCTAGTGGCTCTTTAAGTCTCTCCATAACTGCCAAGATGAACACGGTGCATGCTTCATATAGGATGGACATCCAATCACTTATGAATCCAGGTCTCTGGCACAGAGAAAAACTATGCACAGATAAAGAAGGAGCTTCTGCCCATTATGTTCTCACTCAAAATGTTTCATCCATGTATGGAATAAAAGTCAACGTGCAGTCTGATCACAAACCTTTATAGACCATCCGCAGAAAGCTGTTGGGAACAGCTCCATCAAGACTCCAGAGAATAATTCTCCAGCTACAACACTATGCCCTAAATGTCGTCAACACGCTCGGTAAAGATGTACTGATTGCAGACAGTCTCTCGTGAGCTGCAACACCAGAAAAACAAATAGATAGTGACATTTCAGATGAAAAAGTCACTTATGCTCTTGAACCAACTGAGGCTTTAAGCAAAGAAGCTTTTGAACAGATAGTGTCAGAGACACAAAAGGGTGAGACATTACAAGTATTACATGACATTCACAAACAAGGCTGGTCACATCACAGAAAACAAGTAGACAGAAGGGCATTGCAGTTCTGGCCCAACAAGCACACCATGTCAATGAGAGATGGCATAATGTTTGCTGGAGACAGGATTATTGTGCAAAGTTCCTTGAAAACAAACATGTTACAAAAATTACATGTAGCTCATCAATGCATGCAATGCACCAAAGCGCTGGCCAGGACACACTGGTATTGGTCTGGTATGACAAGAGACATTGCGAAGATGGTTGAGTCTTGTGAAACATGCCAGCAGTTCCAACCTAGTATCCAGAGGGAGTCAATGATTTCTCATGAAATCCCAGAGCTGCCTTGACTTAAAGTGGGAGCTGACTTGTTCGAAATAAGTGGTCAGTCATTCCTGCTGATAGTGGACTACTTCTCCAAATACCCAGATATACTCAACATCATTGACAAAACAGCACAGACAGTTATTTGCAAGATGAAGTCTGAATTCTCAAGACATGGAATACCCAAAGAAATAGTGTGTGACCATATGCCTTTTGCTAGTCAGGAGATGAAAAAGTTTGCCGCAGCTTGGGGCATGAAGCTCACACTCCAGTCCTGGATATGTTCAGTCTTATGGCCGAGCTGAGAGGACTGTAAAGATTGTGAAGCACCTACTAAAGAAAGCCAAACAGACCAATGCTGACCTCTTTCTTGCATTAATGACCTTGAGAAACACACCGATAACAGGTATGAACTATTCACCTGCACATATGCTGATGGGCAAGGTCCTCAGGAGCACTCTACCGAGTTCTGGTGCCATTTTAAAGCCAGCAATACCTGCAGATGCACATAATACTCTGCAATACCTTCAACAACAACAATGCAAGTATTATGACAGAAGAACAAAGAGGTTGCCAGAGCTACAGTCTGGCGGATCAGTCCACATGCGTCCGGCAGTGGTCAGCACAACAAGGGCTGAGCTGCGATCCTATGACATAGTAAAGACCGGATCATTTGGAGGATGTCCCGATCACCACCTCAGACACAGGTGCAGTGGAGTGTGTGGGTGGAGAGCACTTCTCTTCTTCAGAGACAGTTCAGACCAGAAGTGGCTGAGTCATAAGACCACCACACAGATACGTTTGTGTTGTTAATTCTGTTATTGTTAAAGGGGTGGGGTGGTGGTGGTGGTGCATAGCAAAGCTTTATTTGAGCATTGTTTTATTTTTATTTTGGCAACAGCTACACCCCAACCTAAAGTATAAAAGTCAGGGATGCAATATTATGAGCATAAGTTTTGCTGAACTAAAACTAGGTTAGACATGCTTATTGTTTTCTACACCTGTTCAGATTACAAGTGTCTGATTTAAGCCATAATTGGAGTTACACATGCTTTAGAAGGTGTCACGGCTAAAGTTATTTTATGTGGAAGAATGGGGTATGTAGTATGTAGTTCTGCGCACCAGTACATGAATGGGTTGTGATCTGTAGTAACGGAGTGATATGTTGCGTGATGAAGCTGGGAGCGGTGTGGTTGTTAATGCTAACGCGTTCTGATGACGATGGTTAATAAACAGTTCATGAAGAGTCCGTCAAGCGTCCGTCGTCATGTAGTAAGCAGTAAGCCAACATATATTACAAGGACGGCACGGTGACGCAGTTGGTAGAGCTGTTGCCTCTTAGCGAGAAGTTCATCCGTTCATATCCCGGCCTGGGACGTTTCTGGGTGGAGTTTGCATGTTCTCTCCGTGCATGCATGGGTTTTCTCCGGGTGCTCCAGTTTCCTCCCACAGACCAAAAACATGCATGTTAGGCTGATTGGTAACTCTAAATTGTCCCTAGGTGTGAGTGAGAGAGTGAATGGTTGTTTGTCTCATTTGTCTCCGTGTCCCTGCGATGGATTGTGACCTGTCCAGGGTGTCCCCTGCCTCTTGCACAGTGACAGCTGGATATGTGCATCTGTGACCCCGGGACCAAAAATGGAAGAAGCGGGTAAAAGATGGATGGATGGATGGATGGATGGATGGATGCATGGATAATAAACACAGTGGATTTAGGCTAAAACTAACATAACATTAGCTAAAAGCAAAAACCATCAGAACAGTAGCTAAAAGCCAAATTCATTAAAAAATCAGTAGCTAAAAGTCATAAGCTGCAAAACACTATCTGAAACCTAAAACAAAGCGAGTATGCTGAGATAGATTTTAAGGATATGAAGATATGAATGAAGATGAAGATATCTCAGTGCATTTCTATGAGAAACTGAATTTGTGAATAAAGTTAAATAATTCAAAAAGTATAAAAGAGCAAACCTCTTTAGGCCTTTGCTGTATGTCTTGAATGAGCTAAACATTTCGATGTTTGAATGGCTGAAACAGCTGAACGTATGCTGAACCATCCAGAACAAAATAAACGGTCTGTAAAGAGGAAAACAACAATGTGAATGCTGACTCAGCATTTACACAGTTAGGGGTATTCAGATGAGGGTTTTTTGTCTTATTTGTTTAGTTTTAGAACATTTTTATTATTTCTTTCTGTCTTTGGTACAAGTTTGTCAACACTTGCCCGGTTGAAGAGTTCTTCCATGTTTCACATTCATTTGACAGATTACCAGCATTAGCATGGTTGTTGCCTGGATATCATGGCTTAGTCTTTTCAGCATCTGGTCACTGTTGTGCACAGGTAAGTGAACACTTCTCACCATCATGAAGGCTGGCCATGTTGTTAATAGATATGTTTACATGCACAAAATTCTTTGACCGGATTGAAATGTTTTCAGATTAAATCATTTGAATGTATCGTTTACATGGGCACAATCCGTCCATGACGAGCGTTTACCTGCAGCGAGTTTTTATTCTGAATAGAAGTCCTGACATGTGCAGAGTGGGAAGTTTTACTTCTGTTTTACTTCCGGGATGAACGTAAACAAACATGAGCACCCAAAATGGACCCACGACAGCTTTTAATGAAATCAAGTGTTTACATGTACACTGTTGGATTATGAATCAGCACAAACTACTCGTCTCATTCAGATTACAAATTCTGTCGGATCGAGCTGAAACAACAAAGAACATTTTGAATGAGACATTTACATGACACATTTTTATTCTGAATGGCCATTTAATCTGATATTTATGTCCATGTAAACATAGCTATTGTCTGTATGGGTGTTGGCTGTTAGCAAAATATTGGATGAACCACTGAATAAATGTTAATAGACTTTCAGAAAGTAATCAATAGATGCACATCTACAACAAATTCATTTCTGGAATCAACCTGATTCCAAATGGCCACCAGACCAAGCAAATACAGTACTTTGTACATAAATAACCACAACTCAGTCATTTTTAAAGATAATGAGGATTTTGTGTAGAAGTAAGTGAGACGCTCACAGAAAAAAAGATTAACATCACATCTGGATGCATATCACCTGCCATCTTCCATACCAGAGTTTTAGACTAAAATCTATTTATGTTGAAAGATTATGGCGATGTACGGAGAATATTAGAATTATATGAAATTTCATGTGATATCACTGAAATATTTCACACTTTGTGCTGTGAAGGACTAACTACTACTACATGCATTTCAGCTTAATATCTGTACATTTGACTGACAACCATTTTAGTATTAGCTAATGTCGATAGCTGAGGAGGCCTTCAGTTGAATTGACTACAAACGGTGTAGACCTGCGTGCAACAATTATTTTCTGAAAGTTTCAGTGAAACTCAACCAGTGGCTCATGAGGTATTTTGCTAACATTCAGATTCTCCTCGGGCTCTCACTCATGACAGATCCTTCTCCTCTCCCTCCCCCTGTTCTCCTCCTGCTGCTTCTGCTCTGCGTCTCGGAGCTCCTGGTACACATCTCCAGAACATAAAACACTGTTCAAGCTGGACTTCAACAGAATCATCAAAATCTTTTCAACAAAACAACAGAGTCCTGGAGAACCCTCGTGCCCGGCTGAGCCTCACACTGTGTGTCACATCATCAGAGATCAGACGATGAGGACGCTGAAAACATTTATATATTTGGATTTATGATAACGGGGGCTCTGCTATTTGGCACTGGCGGGGCTCTGATTTATCATCTGAAGAAAACATCGGCAGCAACACTGATTAAAAATGTGCTTTTGACTCGTTTGCTGTGGTGCATCAGTTGAAAGATGTTGGTAAAAAATGTTTGTTTTCGGTGCAGCAGCGATAGAAGATCTGCAGGTGGAACCACAGAACTCAACTGTGCTGCGAGGCTCTGACGCCCGATTCAATGCCACCCTGCAGGGAACCTGGCAGGTCATGACCTGGACGGTCGGAGGGTCCTTCGTCCTCACGGCTACTCCCGCTGAGATCATCTCATCATCACAGATGTTTTCTGCCAGATTCTGCTCCAGCAGCTGTGTGGAGTTCACCATCCACAACGTCAGCCGCTCACAAGCTGGACCCATCATCTGCAGTGTGCAAGCAGGTTACACACCCCAGACTGCACAGCTTTCTGTACAAGGTAGGCTCCCATCCACCCAGTTCAGAGCCACGCTGGCTCCCATCCACCCA
>NC_056511.1:45754445-45761031 GCF_014905685.2 Nematolebias whitei
ACGATGGCTCCCATCCACCCAGTTCAGAGCCACGCTGGCTCCCATCCCCCCAGTTCAGAGCCACGTTTGGTGCTTGATGATTTTTATGTTGTCTTATTATCAGATATCTTTGAGTGGATCCGACAGACGTAGAACAGAGAATTCCCTCACCTGTTAACACTCTAGTAAACTGTCACTTTAACTCAGGGGTCTGTAATGTGTGGCTCATGGGCCACATTTGGCTGTTTGATCCCTCGGCCGAGGACGTTGGTAATTTTGTCTATAAATAACAGAAATAAATTATTTTTACATGACATTTTTAATCAAATGACAATGTGAAAAGCTAATGTATGCTTTTAAAAAATAAAACCTTGGTGAAAGTCTGAACTTCACAAAGCAAGAAACAAAATGTGCTGTTTATTAACCACTTTACTTTGTATTTACTGTAGTCACCTGTGACTATTGTCCATCAGAAGCATTTTTAATGATGAAGTCAAGATCTAGTAGTAAAACCCAAGCTTACTAGAAATGTTATATTAACATAAAGTTAAAGTAAAGTGGGGAAGTGGGTTTGTGGACAGTAGTCCCTCGCTACTTCATGGTTCGATTTTCCCAGATTCAACATATAGCGGGTTTTCAAAATAAGACTGGATATGACACAATTGGGGGCAGCACGGTGGTGCAACTGGTAGAGCGGCTGCATCTCAGCAAGAAGGTTGTCGGTTCAAATCCCGGTCTGGGGTCCTTTCTGGGTGAAGTTTGCATGTTCTCCACGTTCATGCGTGGGTTTTCTCCTCCCACAGACCAAAAACATGCATGTTAGACTGATTGGTAACTCTAAATTGTCTCTAGGTGAGAGGGAGAATGGTTGTTTGTCTCGTTTGTCTCTATGTGTCCCTGTGATGGACTGGAGACCTGTCCAGGGTGTCCCCCGCCCCTCACACAGTGATTGCTGGACATGAGCACCGGCAACTCCCGTGACCCAAAATGGAAGAAGCAGATAAAGATAATGGATGGATGGATGGATGGATGGATGGATGGATGGATGACATTATTGGCTGACTGATGGATGAGCTATAGATTGTTTATTTAAAATATTACAGTATTTAAATTTAAATTGTTTATTTATGGAGGGAGATTGGGAGTAACAGGTGATGAGTGTGATTACAGCCTGACACATGTCATGACAAAGTTTAATGAACTTGGACTTAAACTACTGTCTCACTACTTCAGGGTTTTTCACTTATTGCAGGTGGACGTGGTCCTTAACACCCACAATAAATGAGAGACTACTGCTTTATATATACTGTGTGTGTGTGTGTATATACATATATATATATATATATATATATATATGTATATATATACATATATATATATATATATGTATATGTATATATATATGCATATATGCATGCATGAAAATAGGCAAAAGTGGCCCTTAGTGTTGTAAAGGTCATAGATGCTGGCCTTAACACCATAATATTTTTACATTCCAATAAATAACTATAATTGCAAAAGGACTGAAAAGAGAATTAAAACTTTAAACCCAGAGCAAAACTGGAAAAATACATCACATGGAGTGTATTTAAAAAGTTTTGTGAGTGAAAATAGATGACTGAATAGTTATTTCTAGGACTGAAAGACATGAAAAAGTCTAATTTTACCATCCCAAATCAGAAAAAGTTGGAATGTTGTTTAAAATGTTCATAAAAACAAAATGCAATGATATGCAAATTCATAAACTCATATATTCTTCACAATGACACAAAACAAATCAAAAGTTTAAACTAAGAAGTTTTACATAAAAAATGAGGTCATTTTGAATATGACGGCAGCAACACATCCCAAAAATGTTGGAACGGGACCATGTTTCCCTCCGTCAAACATCTTCTTCTTTTGTTGTAAGCATGCAGGAAGTGGAGACCAGCTGCTGGAGCTTTTGGAGGGAATGTTGTCCCATTCAATCCAATTTCACTTGGGTTTATCATACAGCACAGAGTCACAGCAGAAGTTATCTCAGGGCACTGTACAGAAACATTCATATACACTACATGCCAATTAGAAAAGTTTTCCACCTAAGGAATAACGGAAGCCAGCAGATTGCGTCATTCTTTGATCGATTCCAGCTGTTCAACGGTCCTGGGTGTTTTTGTGCTGGGTGGTGGTATACGCTGTATTAAAACTTATATACTGTGTACTTTTATGCATTGATGGTGTCTTTCCAAATGTGGAAGCTGCCCATGTCAAGAGACACTAGTGCACCCCCATACCATCAGAGAGGCTGGCTGTTAATCTGTATGCTGATAACAGGCAGGATGGCCCGTCTCCTCTTTATTACATAGAACATGGGGCTTGTGTCCCCCCACCCATAAAAAAAAAGGTAATTTTTCCATTTAATTTGACCAAATAGTTTCCCTCTTGTCTCAGCTAATTAAAAAAAAGTTGGACAGAGAAGAAAGTGGCATTTTTGGTTTGTGTTCACATAGCTTCTTTTTGAGCGATAGAGCTTCACCCATCACTTTTGGATGGAACTGTGTCTGGAACAGAATCAGACCTGTTTTTATTGCATTGGGCTCTGAAGGCTGGAAGTTCTTGAGGATCCAGTACTGACTTTCAGTCTTGTCCTTTCTACAGAGACTTGAAACCTTTTGATGACATTATAAACTGTAGATAATGAGTTATTCAAAGTCTACCTACTATTTATGATAGAACAATGGCATGAAATTGTTCCAGTATTTTTAAACATTTGCTTGCTCATCTTTACTTCTGAGAGATTCTGTCTCAAAAATTCATTTTTTTTTTTTTTTTACAACCAGTCCTCTTTCAGAACTGTTGCTTGTTCAGATTCAGATTCAGATTCAGATTCAGATTCAGATTCAGATTCAGTTTATTATTGCTGTTGTCAATGAACAGGATCCACAGACTTGGAACTTGCTTCAGCATAAAGGTGCGAATAAAATATAAAATATAAACAGAGGGGCTGTGGCTTTCCTGAAATGCACAATCATCTCCACTGTCTTCTGGGCATTAAGCTCCAGGTTGTTGTCGCTGCACCAGGTCACCAGCTGGTCCACCTCCCTCCTGTAGGCAGACTCACCACCATCCGAGATGAGCCCAATGAGGGTGGTGTCGTCTGCAAACTTAATAAGTTTTACGGAATCATGGCTGGAGGTGCAACAGTTGGTGTACAGGGAGAAGAGCAGAGGGGAAAGTACACAGCCCTGTGGAGATTCTGTGCTTAAAGTCCAAGTGTCCGAGACAGCTCTCACCAGCCGCACGCACTGACTCCGGTCTGTCAGGAAGTCTGTGATCCGCCTGCAGGTGGAGTCAGGTACATGGAGCAGAGAGAGCTTGTCTTGGAGCAGAGTGGGAAGATGGTGTTAAATGCAGAGCTGAAGTCCACAAACAGGATCCTAGCGTAGATTCCTGGGGAGTCCAGAAACTGCAGGGTGAAGTGGAGGGCCAAGTTTTAGCATCATCTACAGACTGTTTGCTCTGTAGGCAAACAGCAGAGGGTCCAGAAAGCAGCTGCTGGTGGACTTGAGGTGGGATAAAACCAGACGTTCAGAAATGTTCATGAATACAGACAAAGGAGCCACAGGCCTGTAGTCATTTAGTCCTGTGACACGTGGCTTCTTGGGGACAAGGACGATGATGAAGGTCTTGAAACAGGCTGGAACATGGCATGATTCCAGAGAAGAGTTGAAGATTTCTGTGAAGACTGAGGCCAACTCATTAGCACAGTGTCTCCGGGTGGAGGGGGACACATATGCCCATTTTCCATTAGTAACGGTACAGCCCGACTGGACTCAACTCAGCCCGGTTCCAAGGCTTTTCCATTAGTAATGGTACGTAGAACCTGTCCCTATTTTCAGGACCCTTGGCTCTGTGGTTCTAACTCGGCTGGGTAGGTACGAAAACGTGACGTCAGAACACTGTCGGTCATTGATTGGTCGGGGCGGAGTCACTGGATCTTTCAGAAACTTTTCAAAACACCGATGCACCATTTGCAATTTTCTCGGACCGGCTCAACAGCTGGACCCATTTTAAAGATTTTAAAAACAATAATGACAACACCTTGGTCTTATGCTGAAGTGCTGGCGTTTTTTGTGCTTGGTAGTCGACGACAAAATTCAGAGCGAGCTGGATGGAGCTCTGCTGGTCTACCCTGGTCCTCTCCCCCGGAGACTTAGAGCCAGGCAGGGCATCATCTTCACAGATCTGAGCTCCGCTGCTCACAGCGGAAGATCCTCCATGGTGCCGATTTGGGTCTCAGGGCTCCGGATCCCGGCCTTGTGTGCTCCGAGCTCCGCTGGTCACCGCGAAGGATCATACAAGCTGGTGACTCCTAGAAGGCCGTTGTCCAGACCCCGGCTTCGCTTCATCATGAAGGCTGAACCTCGATCCTGGCAGACAGCCGGACCGGGACAGGTCTGGGACGGACGGTGGAAGCGATTTAAAAAAATATATTTTTTTTAATACATAAAATGTTTTTAAAAAGGGCAGCATGGTGGAGCAACTGGTAGAGCCATCCGAAGTGCTGTTCAAAAATAAAAACAAACCAAAAACGTGTTTTTAAACGAGTTTTAAAATCAGAAAGTGGCGGGGCCTGCCTGACTTTCAGCGGCAGCTCATTCCACAGTTTAGGAGCCACAGCTGAAAAGGCTCTGCCTCCTCTGGAGTTGTAAAAGGTTTTCGGGACTGCTAAAAGCATCTGGTCAGAGGATCTGAGTATTTATTACATTTCTTTGCATGTTTTCTTGTGCTCAACAACATGTTTGCTTTTCTTTCCTATCATTGAGTTCCTATTGCGGTGCTCAGGTTCTGCCTTGCTCCTCTTGTGGCAGCAATGATCAAACCAGTCCATGACTAAACTGAAACTGAGACAGAAGCTCTTTATTTCCTCCTGAAAAGAGTATTTTCAAATTGAACTGAGACAAATAAAACAGGCAAACAGGTAGAGCAGTCAATACTAAGCAAAACCACTTTTCTGTGGGAAAATTACAATTTTGACTCGACCATTTTGACTTGGAGACAATGTGTTCGATAATGTGGCTGTACTCCTGTCTAACTCCCATTTCTTTTTAATTTGTCAGAGAGTGGAACAGTCAGGATCACCAGTGGGAATGTGACAGTCATGCAGGCCCAGCAGGTGGAGTTTCAGTGTGAAACAACTGCTTGGTTCCCGATACCTTCAGTCAGCTGGAACCTAAATGGTCAGGCTGTGGACAGCAGCTTTTACAACACCACCAGCATGGCTGATGGACATTTCTTCAACTCCACCAGTGTTCTGAAGATCAAGACAGCCAGCAGCACAAAAGTTGAATGCATGGCCACTCTTCCAACACTAAAAACCCCACAGTGCAGCTCTGTCTTCTTGGTGGTTGGTAAGAAAGGTTTCTCTAATGAATTTTATGTGTGCTGTCAATATACTCTTTTTTCTCACCACATTGTTGTCATCACTTGTCATCATGATCAAAAGCAGCCACTCGGGAGCACAAGCCAGTGTATCTCTTGTGCCGGTCTCGAGCCCGGGTAAATGGTGAGGTTTGTGTCAAGAAGGGCATCAGACATAAAACACTTTTTTTCCAAAACTATAATGCGAGTTCATCAAAGCAAAACCATACTGGATTGGTCGAGGTCCGGGTTACCAACGACCACCACAAGTGCTGTTGATAAACTGGGTGCCAGTGGAAATTGTGCTACTGTTAGTCGAAGACCACGAGGAGGGAAACGTGTCAGGAGACAGAGGGAGAAGAGGAAAGTGAAGAATGTAGAACTGAGGTTTGCAACTCTAAATGTGGGGACAAGGACAGGCAAAGGTAGAGAGCTGGCTGACATGATGCTGAGAAGGAAGGTAGATGTTTTATGTGTCCAAGAGACCAAGTGGAAGGGCAGCAAGGCTCGCAGCATTGGAGCAGGGTTCAAACTGTTTTACCATGGTGTGGATAGAAAGAGAGATGGAGTAGGGGTGGTCCTGAAGGAGGAGTTGATAAAGAATGTAGTAGAGGTGAAAAGAGTGGCATATAGGGTGATGTGTAACTGTAGAAGTTCTGATGCTAAATGTTGTCAGTGGTTATGCTCCACATTTGGATGTAATGTGGATGAGAAAGATAATTTTTAGAAGGATCTGGATGAAGTGATAGAGAGTATTCCCAGTGAGGAGAGAGAGGTGATGGGAGCAGACCTGAATGGACATGTTGGTGAAGGAAACAGAGGATGAGGAAGTGATGGGTAGGTTTGGTGTCAAGGAAAGAAACCAGGAAGGACAGATGGTGGTGGATTTCACCGAAAGAATGGAAATGGCTGTAGTCAACACCTGTTTCCAAAAGAGGGAGGAGCCTAGAGTGACCTATAAGAGTGGAGGAAGGAGTACGCAGGTCGGCTACATTCTGTGTAGAAGAGGAAACCTGAGGGAGATCGGAGACTGTAAGGTTGTGGCAGGGGAGAGCGTGGCCAGACAGCATCGGATGGTTGTGTGGAGAATGACTGTTGTTGTGAAGAAGAGAACCAGATTAAAATCAGAGAAGAAGAGCAAATGGTGGAAGTGATAAATTCAGAGAGGAGCTGTTAAAGGCTCTGGGTGGTAAGAAAGAGCTTCCAG
>NC_056511.1:45771031-45798868 GCF_014905685.2 Nematolebias whitei
GTGTGGGTGGGTTTGCGGTACACCTCGGTTTGCAAATGTCCTCTATCAGAGACTGAGACCTCACAGTCCAAGAAAGCCAACCTGCCATTTTTTACATCTTCTCGTGTGAACTTGATGTATTTATCCACAGAGTTGATGTGGTCAGTAAAATGTTGGACTTCCTGAGATTTGATTTTAACCCAGGTGTCGTCAACATACCTGAACCAATGACTTGGTGGTGTCCCTGAAAAGGACGTCAAGGCTCTCTTTTCTACCTCCTCCATGTACAGGTTGGCAACAATAGGAGAAACTGGAGACTGGGCCTTCCTGAAAGCAGAGAAGAAACCCAAACAGGACTCCAGTCAGTCATCAGGTGAAAAGGAGGAACCCAGACCCAGACCAGTGGTCATTCCATATGTTGAGGGAGTATCAGAGAAACTGAGACGTTTATTTTCTAAACATAACGTCCCAGTGGCTTTTAAACCCCAAAATACATTAAAGACTGGTTCATCCCAAAGATCCACTCCCCCGGCACAAACAGAGTAATGTTGTGTATGCTGTTCAGTGTCAGGAGGGTGGTCAGTCTTACATCGGGGAAACTAAACAGCCACTGGCCAAAAGGATGGCCAAGCACAGAAGACAACATCAGGCCTGGATTCTGAGGTCTACACTCATCTCCAGGCCAGCGGTCACTCTTTCAGGGATGAAGATGTTCACATCCTGGACAGAGAGGAACGATGGTTTGAGAGAGGAGTAAAGGAGGCCATCTTTGTGAAAAGAAATCGTCCATCATTAAACAGGGGCGGAGCCTCCATGTTCAACTGTCCCCCTCTTACAATGCTGTTATTGCTAGTATCACTCAACCCCCTGTGAATAGTATCAATCAATCAATCAATCAATCAATCACCTTTATTTTACCAGGTAGAGCCCGTTCAGATCGAGATCTCTTTCACAAGGGTGACCTGGTCAAGTGGTCATCAGCACACGTCACAGGGTAATTGACAATAAGCATTTGCATTTATCAAAAGAAAAAAAGAAACTACTATCACGATAAATAAATGTTAACAGTTTGAAACCATCCGGATAAGACAGACTTCTGTAGGCATTAAATGTAGAACAGACATCAGTTTAAGTAGATAGAGTTAAAAGTCAACAAAGACATGTGTATTTGATAAGTAGTGTTTTAGAAAACATCTGCAATGGTCCATATTTTTGATAACATTATCTGATACGGTTGACATGAAGGATCTAGGTGAGATGAGCGTTGATAGTTTCAAATCTGTCTGTAAGTTGTTCCAGGCTGAGGGGACGGCGAAGCTGAATGCTCTTTTTCCTAGTTCAGTTCTGACCAGAGGAACTGACAGGAGGATTAAGTCATTAGAGCGCAGGGAGTAATGATTGTGTGATGTTTGTATTAGGGAGGTAAGGTATGACGGGACTAGGTTTAGAAGGGTCTTATAGATGAAGGATATCCAGTGAGTGTCTCTGCGAGCGCTGAGAGAAGACCAGCTAGACTTGACGTAAAGTTCACAGTGATGAGTGCGATAACTGGAGTCAGTAATGAATCGAAGGGCACCATGATAAACTGAGTCTAAGGACTGTAGGTATTTTGATGCAGCACTCATGTACAGCACGTCACCATAATCTAATATCGGCATGAAAGTTGCAGCTACTAATGTTCTCCTGGCTTTACATGAGAAGCAGGATTTATTTCTGAAGTAGAAGCCTAGCTTCAGTTTGAGTTTAGTGACCATGTTGGAGATGTGGATTTTAAATGACAGTTTATTGTCAATGTTGAAACCTAGATATTTGTAGGTGGAGACCATTTCTATTTGTTTTCCCTCTTGGGTTTCAATTTGAGGTGGGTTCTCTGGTTGCTGCTTTCTGTTGGATAAAACCATGATCTTGCTTTTGTCAGCATTTAGGACCAGTCTAAGTTTTTGCAGACGTGACTGGATAATATTAAAAGCGTCTTGAAGAGAGGTGAAGGCTTGGCTGAGGGAGGATGAACAGCAATAAATGATAGTGTCATCTGCATAATAATGGTGGGAGGCGTTAGATCACTGCATAGATCGTTGATATATAAGGAGAAAAGAATGGGACCCAAGACAGAACCCTGTGGCACCCCTTTCACAACATCTAGGAAAGTAGAGGAGGATCTGGCTACATGGACAGACTGTGTTCTGTCAGTTAGATAGTTGGTGAACCAGGAGACTGCTATCCTGATGCATGCTCAATAATCCAGGTAGAAAAATCTAAAAAAGTTAAATCTGGTCCTCTGGACATTCAAAAAAAACAAAACAAAGCAAATCAACAAAAAATGTAGAAACGTTTCGTCTCTCATCCGAGAGACTTCCTCAGTCTGAGGAGCTGTATTCAGCAGGAGACTGCTAGTTTTGATAGACCAGAGTGTTTCAGGATGTTAGTCAATAGTCTGTGATCAACTGTATCAAATGCCTTGGATAGGTCTATAAATAGGGCAACACAGTATTGTTTGCAGTCCAGGGCATGTATGATGTCATTTAATACTTTGAGAACTGTAGTTACGGTACTGTGCTGTTTTCTGAATCCTGACTGGAATTGTGATAAAATATTATTTGATTGTAGAAAAACAGTTAGCTGATCACAGACAAGTCTTTCGAACAGTTTAGCAAGAATACATAATTTAGAAATTGGTCTGTAGTTGTTGACATTAGTTGGTTCACCCCCTTTTAGCAGAGGGAGAACATAAGCCGATTTCCAGATTTTGGGTATTAGTAAACAGCCATCAGGTGCTAATGATCCATTGTTAGGCTGATGGTCCTTCTTGAGCATGTGATCAGCTGGTTCTGGTTGTCAGCAGCAAACTGGTTGATCCACTCTGAGATGGTGCTATTTAAGAGACTGAGCTGAAAACAGCACCTCAGACTGAGGAAGTCTCTCGATGAGAGACGAAACGTTTCTACATTTTTTGCTTTGTTTTGTTTTTTTGTTTTTTTTTAATGTCCAGAGGACCAGATTTAACTTTTTTGGACTTCTCTTCATGTTGTCTAAAAAAAAAATCCTAACTTTAAAATATAATTCAAAATTTTATGGAACTTCAATTAAATTCAATTCAAATTCAAAAATACTTTATTAATCCCAGAGGGAAATTAAATAATAATAAATAGATTTGCAATAATAAATAGATAAACTGTTAGGCTGTATTACTGTTGTTTTTGTTGTTCAAAACTAAATCACAACTCAACTCTTCATTTCCTCAAGGTATTATGAACATCTTACAACTGAGTTGTTCATCTTATTTGTTAACTCTTGTTGTAAATGGTAAATGGACTGCACTTATATAGCACCTTTCTTTACACTACAATCTGTGCCCTCATTTACCCATTCATACAGCACTCTACTATTTCTATACAAAGAATAATCAGAGCTTTACCACATTCAGACACTGATGGGACACACATCGGAGGCAGTGAGGGGTTCAGGGTCTTGCACAGGAACACTTCAGCAGGTGACTGCTGCTGGAATCGAGCTCCCAAATCTTGCAATGGAGGACGACTGCTCTAAACACTGAGCCACAGCAGTTGTGTGTGTGTGTGTTTTATTTCGTTCCAACATGATTGAAACAAAATCACTGAGTCGTGTCACACATAGTTACTGTACATAAACAGACTTCAGCACGCATGCCTCACACATACAGTATATACACAGAAAAATAAGTAAAAACCACTGTCAACAAGTGATTTGCTTTTCATCATTTCCCTTTGAGTTGTTTAAATGCAGGCACTGCAACTTGTTCAAGAGATCTCATCATAAACAAGAATCATTGTTAACATTGAATATTACCAGCAAACGTTTGGTCTCTCTGTAATGGTAACACAGAATGTTTAACCTCAGCAGTAAGAATTGTTGTAACTATAGTATGTTATTAATGAAGTAGAAAAACACAGAAATTGTTTTTCCCCCTCAGCTTAAAAACAAAATTGCTGCATACAGCCATTTTATTGCCATGGTATTTATATTTGAAATTTGAACCCATAGCAGAATCTGCAAGGCTCAGTATTCAAATCCAAGTGAATAGGATAATGGGCTGAAGTCCTGTTGTACGTAACAATTCATTAAATACAGATTAAGCAGATTAAAAATGAGGATATTTATTAATTAAGGGAAACATCTCTTTGAACAGTCTGTCAAAACCAGTGGTGCTCAATCCTGGTTCTCAAGGGCCACTATCCTGCATGTTTTTATTTTTCTGCTTTGACACACCTGATTTGACTGAAGGAATTATTAACAGGCTTCTACAGAACTTGAACACATGATGAAGAGTAGGGAAACTACTAAAACAAGTGGCCCTTGAGGACCAGGATTAGGACTGGTCTAAACCATCAGCACGTCTTCTAGGTCCCACTATGGGGTATGGGAGACAGCACTCTGTCTTAGGACTGGGCTTTGGTCCCCATACTGGTACTACTGGTACTTCAAGGTAGGTGACGATTTCAGAAAGGTCCCTAAAAGTTAACAAAAATCTCTCTCGCTGTCTCTCTGTCTCTCTCTCTCTGTCTCTCTTTCTCTCTCTCTCTCTGTCTCTCTGTCTCTCTGTCTCTCTCACACACGCACACACGCACGCACGCACACACACACACACACACAAACTTAGCTATGTGTAAAAAAAACCTTCATGATCTTGTGTGTCATGTTCAGACAAGCTCTGCATTAGTTTATGAAAAGTAGGAACCTTTGTGATTTTACGCCCTGTAGCAAAATACATTAAATATGAGTTAAATCAGTGTCTCTGCTTTGCTTGATTCTTGTTATTGCAAGGAGTATATTGTATATTATACTAGACATATTGACACTCTCGACCTTGACCTCCCTAAGTGGCTTCAAACAACTGTTAAGTTCATGGCAAAAACCAACGCAGACATGTCCCTAATTTGAGTTTTTATATCGCTTAATAATGTAGCTGTTTTTGTTTCATTTTTTAAAATCACCTTCTTCAATTTATTTTTCAATTTATACGCTTTATTTTATGATTGTCTACTGTTGTCATCATTCTTTGTTAAAAACAGGTCTCTCTTGTCCTCGAGGCTCAATGAGACTAATCTGTATAAATAAAGACTGAATGAATATTCAAAACTAGTTTTGAATAAATTTAAAAAACTGTAGATTTGAAGTTATTCACAATCCAGAAAAAAGACTGTGCAGAATATTTAGACTTACAAAGTTTCAGCTTTAAAGACCAATGTATCTAGACCAGAGTGTTGTGGAACAGCTGTGCCACCATCTCATTTCCATGCTGCAGCAGACATGCAAGTGTTTTGCATACAGTTAGAGCGAAGCTCTGGACAGAAAGAACACAAAGAACAGTCAACAGTCTAATGAAAGTACTTTAGAAAATACTGCTGAATACACGTCAGCTGTTATTAGACAGTTTTATTCTCCAGTTTAAAATAGTACGAAAGTTTTAATTTGACTTAATAAAAAGTTTAGTGAAAATACACAACAGATCTTTGATGTTTGAAACATAAAACGATCCACTTTCACTCTAGAGTTTAAACCATTGTAATGAACAGGTTTCAACATGTAGAGACATGATAACACTATCAGGCTGATGCAAAAACACATAAGCTGTTCTTTTTTCTTTAGTTGCTTTTACAAAATGTACTATTACCAGAGGCTAGAAAATTTAAAACTGTATTTTTGTATCTTGAAACTGATTCCCAAAGAACTATAAGGTAAAAGCGTAGGATTTGACAATAAAGGCTGATTTGCCTACCAAATGTTCTGTCTAGTCTTTGCTGAACCTTTTCTCTTTTTTAAGGACACAGCTTTCAGAAACTATTCAAACCAGAACTTTTTGGTCTCCTTTGGTTTTAGGCAAACCTTTTTAAAAATGGATTCAGCCCCCATGAAGCTAGCAGAATCACAATCTGATTTGTCTGAAAGTTATGATAAAAATATAGACACAAGAGACATTCCCATATCTTGAGCTAGCAGAAGTCTGACCCTGTCAAACAGACAGTTATTAATAAACCATGGCAACAAAGGAGAATGGGGTGGGTAAACATGTGCACTTGCAAGCAGTTTTTGTAATTAAGACTTCCATGGATTTTTGTAAAAAAAAAAAATTAAAATTAAAATAAATCCTGCAGTATAAACAAAAGACAACAGTATCCAAGCTCTCTACAAAGTCCTGGATCAGATAGGATTCCATCTATGATCTGCAGGTTCCTGAGTCCAGTGTGGCGCCATTGAGCAGCAGCTGTGGATAATCACACTAACAAGCTACATGAGTACAGTATATGAGGCTGCAGAAGAGCTCCCATCCCTGCTGGAGCATTGCATACCAATCAGTATTTTGCTATCGACCTCCTTGTGCTTACTTTAACCAAGAAAACAATGTACCTTCTCCTCGTATTCTTCTAGAATCTGCCTCCTGACCCTCCAGTCCTGAACTGCTCGTCGCCTACCTTGAACCCTCATTTCCTGTACCTACCATTGGACCCTTCTAAACCTTCTCATGACTCTCCTTCAGCTGCTCCGCTGCCATCCAACCACTTGCCCACCTACTTACCTCTACGCTTCTCCTGCATTCTCTAACCCTAGACCAAATCTACCTGGAATCTTCTGCCCTCCTCAATGCAACAACTCACCTACTTTCCTCTAAGAAATAGACAACCTGTACTTATCTGCCATTCACCTTATTTCAGTCATCCTGGCGTTTCTCCTTCTTCCCCAGATTTCCCAGATTCCCTGTTGTAGATAATATAAATATTCACTTCACTGGAGTGTTTAATTTGAACTGGATCTTGCCGGAACAAGATCTGGGATCTCTCTTATTTTAACAGGGTGCATTATGGCAACTGTTTGCTTGGATTCAGCAACTCTCAGGCTTACTAATAATAAAGTTATGAACAAATACTGTATGACTGCCTTGTCATTTTGGGAGCCATGCTTGAACCGTGTCGCTCCCCCCTGCTGGTGAAACGATAAATAAGTAACTCCTGACACCTCCTCAGTCCTTCGCTGCTGTATTTATGACGCTCTGGACAGTTGTCACCCACAGCATGCGTTCAACAAAGAGTATAAACTCAAAGCGAGCGTGATGCCTGCCCCCTCTTTCCTCTTTTGCGTTGACAAAATGTTTTGGTTTTATTCATGAGTTTGTCGAAGCACAATTTGGATGTTTTTTTTGTTTGCTTGTTTTTATTCTAAATACAGAAGTAATGTTTAATAAATGTCAGGACTCTATTATTTGCTAACAAAATATTGTTTATGTCATTAAACAACTTGTCAGGTTCTTGTCTTGTGAGCATGTGCGTCCCCCAGGACGCCCCACCAGCCAGTCTGCCCGCTATTTGCGTTCCGGCATCAATCGGTTTACAAATTAAGCCCTGCTTCACTGTAAATAAACCTCTTTAATTTATTTAAATAATTTAAATAGTTTAAAGAGTTTTTAGCCTGTTTTCCTCTGTCAATATTCTCTTGGTACACCCTTTATGATAAATATTCAACTAAATTGCTCAGGAAACCAGTTACTGAAAGAAATCGGATCAGGGGTCAGACTTGTGGCAATTAAAATAAGAGAACTTTATTGATCCCGCAGGAGATTGTTGTGCCAGAGTTTCAGTACAAGGGAACATACACAAGGAATCACACAAGATATATATAAAAACAGAGAATATAAAAATACCAACAATTACGGTCTTAAACAGGTAAGGTGCAGACAGAATCATTAAAGTGTTTATTGTAGTGCAAGATTAAATTTATTGTCCTATGTGTAGAAAGGGGGAGGAGTTGAAAAGTTTGATAGCCAAAGGGAGGAAGGACTTCCTGTGGCTTTCTGTGGAGCACCTCATTGATCTCAGTCAATGACTGAAGGCGCTGCAGTAAGAACGGTAATGATTGCCTTCATGTAAATTTAACTGTACCACAGAGCAGACAGCATCCCCACTAACTCAGGAGACAGGCAGAAGAAGAAATCCTACACAAGACAGGCTCTAGAGCAATGTGGATATCTTAACTTGGCCTTCCTGAAAGAAGAAACCCAAACAGGACTCCAGTCAGCCAACAGGTGAAAAGGAGGAACCCAGACCCAGACCAGTGGTCATTCCAGATGTTGAGGGAGTATCAGAGAAACTGAGACGTTTATTTTCTAAACATAACGTCCCAGTGGCTTTTAAACCCCAAAATACATTAAAGACTGGTTCATCCCAAAGATCCAGTCCCCCGGCACAAACAGAGTAATATTGTGTATGCTGTTCAGTGTCAGGAGGGTGATCAGTCTTACATCGGGGAAACTATAAACAGCCACTGGCCAAAAGGATGGACCAGCACAGAAGATCAACATCACCAGGCCAGGACTCTGAGGTCTACACTCATCTCCAGGCCAGCGGTCACTCTTTCAGGGATGAAGATGTTCACATCCTGGACAGAGAGGAACGATGGTTTGAGAGGAGTAAAGGAGGCCATCTTTGTGTAAAGAAACCGTCCATCATTAAACAGGGGTGGAGCCTCCGGGTTCAACTGTCCCCCTCTTACAATGCTGTGATTGCTAGTATCACTCAGCCCTCTGTGAACAGTAAACAGCCATCAGGTGCTAATGCATCACACATTGGGATTACTGGTGCAGCGTTAGAATGGTTCCATTCATACCTAAGCGACAGGAGTTTCTGTGTTAATTTTGCTAACACTCTATCTACTTCAGTGCCTCTTTCCTGTGGGGTCCCGCAAGGCTCCATTCTTGGACCCCTTCTGTTTTATTTTTATCTCCTCCCCTTAGGGTCTATCCTGAGGAAACATGGTCTTTCCTTTCATTGTTATGCTGATAACTCTCAGATTTATCTGCCGTTAACACCTAACAGTTCCTCCTCCATTCGTCCTTTATTAAAATATCTTGATGACATCAAGACTTGTATGGCTGCAAACCTTTTGTGTTTTAGGCCTTATTTACACAGACACGATGGGGGAAACGTAGGTTTTTTCATATGTTAATTAAAGGAAAAGATCCGCGTTGACACGGTCGTATTTTGGGTTTACATGCATCCGCAAGATTCCCCCTCGCCCTTCCGAATCTGCTGTAGTTACCATGCCGGGTCATTAGATGGCGCTGTGAATTTTGTACCTTCACCTAATGCGCATGCGTGCTGCCTCGGCACGCTGTTTCCTGTGAGCTAAAAAGCTCTGCTAACAACATCTTAACAACAAGTTAAAGCTGGATTCTGGTTGGATTTTGGATAAAAGAGCCGACAGATTTGACGCCAAGCGGGACCGCTTCGTCTAACAGCTCCACACCGGTCGCTGAGTGGACCAGAACCGAGTCACAATGTTGGACTTTACTCCATGATAATCAGTAGCTGTTTTACAGCAGGTAAATCAAATGTTCTTAATAATGTTAGCTTGTGTTTACTTCGGTTACAAAACAACCAACTGAGTTTTTATTTTTTCCTGAAAGAAGAAGGAGCTGTCCTCCCACCAGGCGGACCGGTTCTGAACGAGGCTCGGCAGCAGGACGTCGAAGAGAGAGACGATGGATGAACTATTTATTTAAAATTCCCCTCAGTTCTTTTATTCCATCCATTCAATGTTCAGTTTAATTATCAGTTTGTGGTGTTGAATAAATAAATAAAATAAAAATTAAACCTGATGTCTTCATTTTCAACGTTAATAGCATGCAACATGTTTAGCATCATTTTAATCACATAATTTGAATTACGTGATGTCCTGATAGCTTCATTTAGCTCAGAGAGCTTCATTATATATCTCAAACTTAAGATAAATACTGTTTTATTATTGCTAAACTTATTATTTAGCACATTTATGTTATAGTGTTATAGTGCAGCGCGACGTGTGCACGTGCCTCGTTCTATAAACAGCGACATTAGAACTGGATCTGACTGTGTCTCTTCCAACACAGATGTTGGTCACAGCAGCTGGAATCTGACGCAGATTAATTACGAGATTAAAAATTTATTCCATCAGTCGTAGTTCTGAAAGCAGTGTGTCGCCGCCATGTTGATAGAAATATAGCGTCAGTCCACGCGTGCGAGTGCGCATGTGGTTTAACACAAAGCCTCAGCGGGAGATGTTACATTATCAGTGAAAAACCTCCACTCTGGAAGGTGGGTTCAGAAACCTCCGGATTCAAAGAGGGGGGGCACTGGTGTCGTGTAAATGATCAGCAGAACCGCAGAGAGAAAACTGCGGATTCACTCAAAATACGCGCCGTGTAAACGGCCCCTTAATGATCAGAAGACTGAGGTCATTGTGTTTAACCCTAGCTCTACCACTGTCACTGATCCTGCAAACCTGCACTCCCTTCAGCCACATCTAAAACAGTCTGTTACCAATCTCAGGATAGTGTTAGACTCGGACTTTAAGTTTAATAAGCAAATTAAATATGTTTAATCAAAAAAGTTTCTTTCAGCTAAGGCAGATAGTTAAGCTCAAGTCCGTCCTGTCCAGATCCGACCTTGAAAAATGAGTCCATGCATTTGTTACAACCCGGCTGGACTACTGTAACTCACTTTATGTTGGGGTCAGTCAGGTCTCGTACAAAATGCTGCAGCTCGGCTACTAACAGGAACTCGCAGGTTTGAGCACATTACTCCAGTTCTGTCCTCTCTTCACTGGCTTCCTGTACGTGTCAGAGTTGATTTTAAGATTCTCCTGCTGACATTTAAGTGCATTAATGGCCTTGCACCTTCATCCCTCTCCGACCTTCTTCATCCTTATACTCCTTCTCGGGCCTTGAGATCATCAGACCAGCTGCTTTTGGTTGTACCAAAAACTAGGCTGAAGCTCAGAGGAGATCGGGTGTTTTCAGTCATGGGCCCTAAACTCTGGAACAATCTGCCCATCAACATTCGACAGGCCACCTCAGTCTCTATTTTTAAAACTCTCCTCCAAACACATCTGTACTCACTGACACATCTGTACTCACTGACACATCTGTACTCACTGACACATCTGTACTCACTGACACATCTGTACTCCCTGACATTTAACACAGTGTGATCTCATTTGGTATTTCATTGTTTCTCATTATATTTAATGTTATGCTTTTATTCATGTTGCTGTAATATGTTGTTATTAATAATATATGATGCTGTGATGTTTTTTGGTAAGCACTTTGATAACAGTTAGTTTTAAATGTGCTATATAAATAAATGTGACTTGACTTGACTAAATTTGATGAAGCAGATTCTACAAAAACATTATATTTAAATCTAAAAAAAGTTAAGTCTGTTCTTCTGGACATTCAAAAAACAAAAAAACAAACAAAAAAAAATGTAGAAACGTTTCTTCTTTCATCCGAAAGACTTCTTCAGTTTCAGGAGCTGTATTCAGCTCAATCTTTTAAATAGTTATTTATAAGACTATTAATTAATATTATAACTTTTGTTAAATCCTATTATTAGGGTTGTCTTGTCTTGCTGTCTTAAGCTTAGACTACTAGAGGGCAAACTGACCTCATTTTCTTAAATGATTTTCTAAAACTGAATAGTTTTCATTTGATACTATTTCTATCTTAACATGTGATTCTTGAGCTGCCATTGTGTATCTATTCCTACCAAACCCAGCCGGTCAAAGCAGATGGTCCTCTTGTCCTGATCCTGGTTCTGCTAAAGGTTTCTTCCTCATGAGGGAGTTTTTCTTTCCACTGTCGCCTTCATGCTTGTTCAAGATGAGAGTTCAGTGATGGAGTTAAACTCAAAGCTGCTCCTCAGATAAATAATGTTCAATTATTATTTTATACATGAATGTTTCTGTTTATTATTTTATAGATGAATGTTTCTGTTCAATTATTATTTTATACATGAATGTTTCTGTTAACTTATTTTTATTTGTGAATGTTTCTGTTCAATTATTATTTTATAGATGAATGTTTCTGTTCAATTATTATTTTATAGATGAATGTTTCTGTTCAATTATTATTTTATACATGAATGTTTCTGTTCAATTATTATTTTATAGATGAATGTTTCTGTTCAATTAATATTTTATAGATTAATGTTTCTGTTCAATTATTATTTTATAGATGAATGTTTCTGTTCAGTGCCTTGAGAAGACTTCTGTTGTGACTTGGCACCATAGAAATAAACTCAAGTGAATTGAAATCATGCTGTGTGTGCAGTTTGCTAGTTCAACTCAGATTAAAGAAGGATGGATAACGCTCATTATAAGAAAATATTTCTAAAGGAAAAGCAATCTTTGCTTGTAAAATGTCAGATTTTCTTTGATTATGGAGTTTAAAGCAAAAAGTAGTTAGATTTTTTTTTTGCTAGTTTTAACAATTCTAGCCAAGCAAATTTTGCTTACCCATTGGCAGACCCCCCCCCCCCCCCCTCCAAAATAAGACAATGTGGTCGTGTTCAGGAATATTTGGCTCATTTCAAGCAGTGCTGTTTTTGCAGTGTGCCCTGAGAGGACATCTGTCGTGACTTGGCACTACATTAATAAACTGAACTGAACTGAATCCAACAACAATAATAAAAGTTTACATGGTCAACTGATGGAAATTCATTCAACCTTTATTTATAGCCTCATTGAGCCACGAGGACTCCTTTACAAGAGGGACCTATAAATGGCTGAAGAGGTTTCATACTTCTGGATTGCTTGTCCAACATGGTTTCTCTGATGTTGTTTGAGTAACCTCTATTGCAATTTGCATGACTGGCTTTTGTCTCAAGCTTCATTTGTATGTACTGGGAGTCAACATTTAGACAGGGGCACTGATTTTATTGACAACCTGCTTCTTAACGGAGCTTCAGAGTGCTACAAATGATCAAATTTGGGACCTGAAAAGGAAGAAGCGGGTAAAGAAAATGAATGGATGGATGGATGTCATATAGTGTTAAAATAATAAAAAATCCATGTGGTTTTGGCACAGAAATGTATATACTGCATTATATTTTCCCTTCACTGCGAAGCACAACAAACAACAGAAAGTGATCACTTTTATTATTCTGTCAAAGTGATTCAGACTGTGTGAATGAACTTCTTATGAAATCTGAGGATCATAATCCTACCAAACATCTAAAAAAGGTTTAAAAACGTAAAGAAAAGGTCTGATTTACCTATCAGTTAAAGCTGTGGCTTCATTGTATTTGCTCCTGTTACTCAAAGCTTGCCCTGTCTCTGGGGCCAGGGATTGGTCCTGGGCCAGAATTTGCATGTCAGAGGCTACCTGAATGAGAAACTCCCTGGATTCTCACTACCTGACATGCAAAACCAATGGATGGCCAGTTAAAATGGTGGGAATGCACAGTCTGCACAGGTGTCCTTGTAATGCTGTCCCTCCACCCATCAGAACTTTAAACCTTCTCCTCTCCCCAAGGAGAGTTATGCAAATGGTTGTTGTGATTTTACTAGAACACTTTACCTGCAGGTTGTCAAGGAATGAAGGATAACCGAAAATCTCGTCAGTAACAGATCCCATGAACAAGCAGTCTGCTTGCATCAGAGGGTGAAGTGTAATGTGTAGAAACTAAAAATAGAAACACATTTCAAATAATTCACCAAAATGCCTAAATCTTTTCTTGTGAAAAAGAAACATGGTACATGTGGAGCCTGGCAGTGGAAGGAACCAGAAAATTACGAATGGAAAGAAGACAACCCAGTGGGTAAGAAGAAAATCCTTTCGACAATGAACATAGTCATTAACTTTAACAAATTAACTTTTGAGTTTTTAAAAGTAGCACTGAGTAAAAGTTGGCTAAGTTTTTTCACTATATTAGCATGTATAAAACGCTTACCTTCTAACTGCAACCATTCTTTATCCTTTTCCTTAGAGAGTGAAAGCATCACGGAGAAGATATTGTTCAGTGCAGAAAGCCAGCAGCCTCCCCATGCGCCTCAGCCAACAGGCATTTCAGAACGTGGAGCAGCAACAGTTAAAGCTCCAGAACCTTTGAGCAGATCAGAAGTACCTGGGTCGGACATCAGGCCAGGCTGGTCCAAAATAGGCTCTTTCTATCTTCCGGCTACAATGGCAATCGTCAGCAGAGCAAAGGTAAGCTTTGACTTTTCTTACCGCACTAATGAGTTCAAATGAACCATGGCTCAAAATCAATTATTTCATATTAGTTTTGCCTCTTTACTGTGTAATGCTGAAATCAAACTGACTGGTGTGATCAAGTAAATTAAAACAACAAAATTACTTAAGACAAAAGACAAATAGAAAAGTCTGTCAAAATAGTACTCTTGTAAAATACCTACAAGGAAGCAGTAAAGTAACAAATAAATTCTAACTTTTAACGTAAGTCCAAAACTGAACTTTCAGCTAATAAATTTGTAACAAATTTCATAATGCTCAAGTAGAGCACCCATACTTTTTTTACAGTATTAGAGGTGAATAGATGGCAGACAACTGTTGGATGGTCTGAGTCGGCAAGATTTCGTGTAAGAATGAAACATAAACCTGTCTCAGTTCACAGGACGCAAGTCAAAGATGGCTTTGTTCCCTAATGTTTCATGTTGTGTATAGGGTACCTTAATTTACATGGAATCATACAATATTTAATATGTTATTGCAACCACTGCTTGAATTGATTCAATTGAATTGTCCATAGAAATATAAGACTGCTAAATGAAAGTGTGCCATGATGAAGGGAACGACCCTAATTTAAGATAAGATAAGATAAGATAAGATAAGGTAAGATAAGATAAGGTAAGATAAGATAAGATAAGATAGATCTTTATTGATTCCACAGGAAATTGTTGTGCCAGAGTTTCAGCACAAAGGCACATAAACAAGGAATAACACAAATAAAAATAACAGAGACAATTAAAATAACAGAGAATATAAGAATACCAACAGGTCAGGTGCAGACAGAAACATTAAACTCTTTATTGTAGTGCAGGATTAATTTTTCTTGTCCCCTGAGTAGAAAGGGGGAGGAGCTGAAAAGTTCGATAGCCACAGGGAGGAAGGACTTCCTGTGTTGTTCTATGGATTTGGAATTTGCTTTAGATTTAAATTCCCACTATCAATGTACGTATGTGTGCTTTCCAATTAGCATGAGGTGAACATTTGTTCTATTCTACTGTGAATCGTTATTCATCTCTATTAGGAAAAACAAGCATGGATTGTTTTTAGCACTGTAGCCAAACTGATGGAGTCTTCAGTCATGTAGCAAGTTCTAAATTAATGGTGTGAACATCTGAACAGAAATAATCTGTTTGTGGAGTTAGATAAGGGTTGAGAGCACATCAAAGTGCCCAACTAGTGAATGTTACGCATATTCTCATGGCCTCAGGCAACTTTTGTCTATGCTGCATTTGATACAGTTGATCACAATATTTTATTACAGAGGCTTGGACATTTTCCTCAGGGTTCAGTTCTTGGATCAGTACTCTTTACTCTGTGCTTCTATTATGTAAAGTTATTAGAGAGCACAGGTATACAAAAAAAAAAAAAGACAACACAGGTATACATGTCTAAGAGACATCCATCCATCCATCCTATAATGATAATGGACTACCCAGAAAATATGGACTGAGGTAAACAGAGCCAAACTCTTGAATAATTAAAGTTGTTTATTTACAGTGAAGATACTATTACTAGTATACATTTATAGATAATATTTACATCAGGGAACCTGGAAAACCTGGGGAAGGAGGAGGAGTCAGGATGACTGAGGTAAGAGATTGACAGGTTGTCGTTTCTTACAGGTAGGTAGGTGAGTGGATGCATTCACAGGAGAGTGGAGGATCCCAGGAGGATTCAGTCCAGTGTTGCAGAGCGCAGGAGATAAGTAGAGGTAAGAAGGTGGCAAGTTGTTGGATGACGGTGGAGCAGCTAAAGGTGAGTCACGAGGAGGTTTTCGAGGATCCAATGATAGGTACAGGAAATGAGGATTCAGGGTAGACAAGGAGTGGTCCAGGACTGGAGGTTCAGAAGGCAGATTCTAGAAGAATACAAGGAGAACACAAGGTAGTTATTTTCTTAGCCAAGGTAAGCACAAGGAGGCCGATAGCTCAAATACTGATTGGTATGCAATGCTCCAGCAGGGATGGGTGCTCTTCTGCAGCCTCTGAAACTCCTTTAGCTCATTAGTGAGATGAACCACAGCTATTGATCACAGCTCACATTCATCCATCCAAAAATGTAATATAGGTACTGATCAGAGGACAAGTGTCAAACATTTAGGTTAAGATGGGGTTTAAAGGATCAGTTTAGATGAAGTCATTGTTTACCCAAATAAAATTCTGCTGTAATAGCTGAGCAGTGTGTATCAGAGCTGTCATTTCTAACCCGTACCCGGCCCGGCCCGAAAATTTGGGCCAGGCCAAGCAGGAGATAAGTAGAAGTAAGTAGGTGGCAAGTTGTTGGATGACGGAGGAGCAGCTAAAGGTGAGTCACGAGGTTTTTAAGCAGGCCCAAATTTTGACAGAAGTTAAAAGAAACCAGATGGCTCACTGCCAGCGACCCACCTGAAGCTTAACTGGACTCAGCCGCTGCATCAGCGTACTCGCGTGGCTGACAACCCCATTTGGATCATCAGCCGCATGCATTCGCTGACCATTAATAACTATAATAACTATATCCAAAAAAGTTCAATCTGGTCCTCTGGACATTCAAAACAACAGAACAAAAAACAAAACAGCAAAAAAATATAGAAACGTTTCGTCTCTCATCCAAGAGACTTCCTCAGTCTGAGGTGCTGTATTCAGCTCAGTCTCTTAAATAGCACCTTCTCAGAGTGGATCAACCAGTTTTGCTGCTGACAACCAAAACCAGCTGTCCAGAGGACCAGATTGAACTTTTTTAGATTTTTCTACCTGGATTATTGAACATGCATCAGGATACATTGAGAAATCATCTGTCACAGGCACGTATGAAAGCTGACGGTGCGGGGTGGCTGACGAGGGGCAAGGCCTTAGAAGAGGCATTAAGGGCACATGAATTATTGAAACTCACAAGGTTTTATTTCAGTAATTTTTTTTTCAGAATCAACAGGACAAACCGAAGGGGGTTGTACAGCAAAATGGAACACCACGCTTAAAGGGAGCTAGCGAAACAGGTGGTCCTGATCACACACAGATTGGAGGTTCTCGCTAAAGATCTGACGGGAGAAGATCCTGAGGAGATTGCTGAAGGAGAGTGGGTGTACAGAAAAATTTTCCACCGAACCTGGAACAAACCAAGGTGGATTGGACCTTTCAAGGTGGTAAGCTCCACAAAAAATACAGCCTGAGTCTGGTTAGATGATGAACACACAAAGATAAGCAGACATTTGCACAAATCACACTGCAGAAAAGGGGAGCCACCCATAGTTAGAGGCCTCAGGGAAATCAGAGAACACCTGAGGCGTATAGGAGAAGACGTGGAGAACGAGGAGTGATTCAAGTTATGGCTAACTTAACATCTACTAAATGGATTTTTCGGGGCGCCCTGATTTTCATCGATGTAGTGGTGACAGCTCCATTGCTCGGGACGGGGGGTAGGAAACGATAATATGGGCAAAGCTGAGGTCCAAAGTATGACCCCACAATAACAATTTGATGTTTCAAGACAAATGAAAAGAGAAATTCTCAGTGAGAAGACAGACAGATGTGTGGAGAGGTATGGAGGCATCATGTTACAGTACACTGCGAACAGTAGTTACACTTTCCAGTTTGATTTATGCTCGGTAATTAACTGTGGTGACACGCCTGAAGCATGGAGGAGTTATGATGTGTACTTATGCAGAATGAGTTCAGATCAGATGGAGATATCACCTTACTGCCCCAATTGGGAGTTAGTGCTGTAGACAACTAGACTGGATGGGTGGACAGCAGCAGACCGCGGCTATGGAGAACTGAAAGGAAAGATCTCTCTTAAACGGGGTCAGACAGTCAACTCTGATATTCAGGGGCAGAACCCAATATTATTGTCCATCAGTAACATCGATCACGACCCTTATCCGACCAGAGCACAGAAAGGAAGCTTAGAGAGGACAGGAGCAAGTTGTGATGGAAATTATGACAAGATGGTTTTCTATTTCACTCTAGGGGCCGATGTATCGGGATACGATCCTTTGGGATTGATAAAAATAGTTGTCCAGCCGACTGATCAGCAGGATAGAGGAGGATTGCCGCAGCAAAGGGAGGGTGTAGTTGTTTTGAGGACAGATAGGATCTTGTCCGGTACTTCACATAATTTTCTGGAGACAAGTTATTCACAGAAAAACCTGTGGTTACAGCAACTCTAGCATGCTGCCAGTCTAGTGAAGATGGATGATTGTGTAGTGTGTGCGCCAGCAAGACAAAATCTTATTATGGTGAATACAGTTTTTGAAAACTCAGTAAATAGAACTCCTTCTGATGAGGGTCGTACTGATATGTACTACCTGTTGCAAGTGACGTCAAGGGATAATCTGGAAAAAACGTGTGAGGGGTGGGACAAAATTTTCCCGGTGGCCCCCTCAAAACACTACACCACCCTTTTTGAACCGACAATGATGACTAATGCGACCTGCGTGAGGAACACCAACACTGCCCCTCAGAAATATGATATAGGTCAAATACCATCCAGTCACTGTCACTGCATTTTTGATCCAACAAACAATGATACTGCATCCCAACTGGCTGTGAACCGAGCTGACTTATGGTGGTATTGTGGGGGAACGACTCTGGCTGGCTGCCCGTAAACTGGGCGGGCTAATGTGCTGTTGTGTCTCTTATATTACCTTTTCAGGTCATTCCGACCGTGCAAACATCCAGAAAGGCTGAGTACTTGAGGCGGAAACACAGGCGAGCAGTTTCTTTGGAAGAGGGGTCGCCTGTGTGGATCAATGCAATTGGGATTCCCAGGGGGGGGTATCACATGAGTATAAACTTGCTAATCCCATTACTGCTGGATTTGAGAATTTACCAGTAATGCTATTTTTTCAATAACTCCTAATACAAATGTAGATAGGATAAATTACATTCATTATAATGTACAGAGGCTGGCAAATTTTACTAGTAATGGCTTTGAAGCTATTCACGGTCAATTGAAAGCCACCTCCCTTGTCACATATCAGAATAGATCATCCTTAGATTATCTGCTGTCTCAGGTTGGGGGTGTCTGTAAGATAGTGTGAGAAGGTTGTTGTTCTTTTATCCCCAATAATACAACGCTGGACGGGTCACTGACCAAGGCGTTGAGGGGGCTGCAGTTACTCTCCAAGGAAATGAATGAGAACTCTGGGGTTGAAAATCCACTGGCCGGGTATGTTGAAGGATGGATTGGTAAATGGAAAAGTCTGGCGGTGAGCATCTTTACATCTGTGTTCATGGTGGTGGTCTCTGCCTGTTGTGTAGGTTGTTGTTTGACGTGTCTACATGCCCTATTCCTCCGGTGCGTCGAGAGTGCATTGGGTTCCTTGAACTGGTTGGATGCTAGACATCCCTTGGCCTACCAAATGGCAGAGGAAGTCCTCCTGTTTGAGTTTGCAGAAAGGACTAGGATGAGGGGGACTGGTGTGGTGATCAGAGAAGATGGCGGGACAGGGGAGAGATTTGAGAGCTTAATCAGCTAAAATTGAGGTTGCCGAAAAAAACACCTTTTCTATTTTCTGTCTTTGTTTTTCATGCAGGAGAAGAGGAGTCTAAAGTATATTTTTTAATCAGACCATTGTTTTGAATTTTTTAAATTGCTAATGTTGATATACTGAAATGATTATAAGACACTGTTTTGAGATTAAATTGGTTTTTATTCCCTTATGAACAATTACACTTATGGGATATTAGACTGATTTTCCTTGAATTAAATGAATATAATTTCTTGTTCTAAATATTTGATTATTATTTTCTAATGATGGCTTGATGATTTGATAAATTGATAACTAATAAATATGTGAGGACAGGGACATGAATGTATTTGTTGTAACGAGTTTTAAGAACAAATCATGATGAAATAACGCCACTTGATGGCGCAATTGCGATGATAGATTTAATTTTTGATATTGTTTTCTATGAAATGATGAATCTTTACAGCTGACGAGAGACCAGAGACTAGGGATGGATTTTGATAAATACATAAAAAGGGTTTTTTACAATATAGATTTTCCAGGGGGTGACCTTATGACATTTTTTTCTCTTCTTCAATATAAATTGGGACTAAATTGAAGGGTGGTTGAATGGGTTGTTGATAAATTGGTAATATGTTTTTATATTAGATCATCAGGGGAGTTGGGAGGTTCTGTTATTTACATACAATATGCACGCTAAAACATGTTAATTGTTTAAATCAGTTTTATTCACACAAACTCATTTTCTGCTGTGACAGGCTAAAAATACCAGCAGCGCTCTGTGCAAATAAATTGGGTACTGCATGACTGAAGGGGGCACAGAGTTTTTTCTTTTCCTTTCCAGATGGACAAGATGGAACATGTCTGCCCTTGGAGTCAAAAAGAGAAGTTCAGGTTCTACAAACTGATTAACATCTATTAAATAAGAACGCTTTCTTGCATTCGGACGCCTTCTGCAATCATTAAATCATATTTAGAGCCCTGACTTAGATCATGTTAGAAATTTCCATAATGTCATATTCACCACACCAGGGGGAGGCTGAAGTCATTGGCAGATGTCCAGAGCTGAGTCAGGCGACCTGAGGGAGGCAGGTCACTCGCTAGCCGTCAGTTCTGGCATGTTCTTTGACCTGAGGCTGCCAGGTTACACGCTATAGTCGGTAGGCATCTCCCGCCAACATATAAGTAGTTTGCATTCAACCAGAGGAAAAGTGATTCATTGCTTGCTTATCTGGTTGTATTGAACTGGGAGTTTTCATTCGAGGTACCCTCCAAGTCCTGGAACCATGGGGAGTTGTTAAGATATTTATCTAAACTGGTCGTGGGGTTTTTGATCTGCTCAGAGACAGGATTATAATGAAATTATGACCCGTTTCTGACTGGGTTAACTGGGCCAGCAACTCTTAAAAATAATCTTCCTGGGACTCAATATCCGTCAAATACAAAAAACGTTCAATACAAAAACAACTGGACTTTATTTGTAACAGAAGACGTTTCGCTCCTCATCTGAGGAGCTTTCTCAATTCAAAGAGCAGAGAGTGAGGGGTTCAGGTTATAAGGCTGAGTGAGATAAGACACACACACATCTGTAGATTTGACAATTCACACCTCAACACCTTAACAGTAGGGGTTTCTTAAAGTCTTTAGTTCCTCTAATTCACAGTCGAGGCCCCTCTGTTCCCATCAGGTGTGAAAACCGGCTGGGGATCTGTTTTAAAGTTGCATTATAGGTTTTTGAAAGTGGAAATCTGAGGCCTCCTCCTCTGTTAAGAGATGGTTTTTCTCTTTTTACATAAATTGCTTCCTTCACCCCCCTCTCAAACCATCTGTGTTCTTGGTCCAAAATGTGCACATTTTGGTCCTCAAAAGAGTGTCCCTTATCTGTGAGGTGGAGGTGAACAGATGAATCTTGTCCAGAGGAGGTGGCTCTCCTGTGTTGAGTCATGTGTCTGTGAAGAGGCTGTTTAGTTTCTCCAATGTAGAGGTCTGGACAGTCCTCGCTGCACTGGACCGCATACACTACACCACTCTGTTTGTGTATGGGTGTTCTGTCCTTAGGGTGGACCAGCCTCTGTCTGAGAGTCCTGCTGGGTTTGAAATGTACTGGGATCTTGTGTTTGTTGAAGATCCTTCTGAATTTCTCTGATACTCCAGCAAGACGTTTTTTGACGTTTTCAGACGTTTTTGAATTCATCATGTTCTGGATGACTGAGAATCTTCACCAGCATATTGTTAAGCATTTTGGGAAGAATATCCGTCAAGGAATAGAGTTTATTTCTGCTTGCTACATCACGTAGAAAGGCTTTTTAAACACCGGCTCATATTTCCGTACACATCATAACTACATAAGATCCATTGAGATCACACCCCCCACCCCCCCCATGCTGACAGGTTGTGCTCTCCTTCTGCGAAGGAGGAGTCTAAGCCCTATAAATGAGTAATGACACAGGACATCGGCCCCTTCTGGTTGCTGCTCGTGTCTGTCCCGAAGAAGCCAGCGCTGTAAACTGTGAACTTTTCCTGCTTTGATTTAATATAATTGATAAAAATTAACTGACGTCTTCTTTGATTTATTGATAGTGTGGGTTACTGCTTGGGGGTGGGGGGGGTGGGGGGTGAACTGGGAGCCTCCACGGCTGGAGGTGGGGCCTGGGGGTCCGGAATAAGACCTGCAGGACACACTTACCTCAGCTTTAAAACTCGAACACACACTCTCTATTCTTTGAATTGAGAAAGCTTCTCAGATGAAATAAAGTCCAGTTGTTTTTGTCTTGAACTTTTTTTGAACAAACTTACAATAAAACCTAATACTAGTTCTGCAAATTCTTGTAAAATATGTCTAAAAAAGATCAATAATTAGAAATCCAAACTAATGAGAATCAACATAAGTAACTTACAATAAAAACCTAATAGTTGTAAAATTTGTCTCAAACCTTCAAACTATATTCTCTAGGCACAACATGGCAGCAGCAGCTTATTACAATAACAGTACATTTGCTACTCACAAGAGAAAGTTTATTATGAGCTCATTTCTACATTTTAGAACCAACGGCACGTTTCTAACAGCATCAAACAGAATTAGACATCTCTAATTATCACTATGAAACCAAGAGCCTTACATTTACAAACCTTGTTTTACTGCACAACGGTTCTGTTACTAACTTACTTACTGTTCAAAAGCCAGAGCCATTTATTTCTGATTCACACTAAATAGAGCTTGAGAAAAACTGCTCAGTCGACCCACAAGAGTGCACGAGCGCCACCTCGTTGGAGTAAGTCCACAATGCATTCAAGTTACTGTATCAGAGTAGTAAAACATTAAGAGAGGTGTCTGTTGTCTTTTATAAGCTCTAAATATAGCATTTTCAACCTATTGCACTTGCTAACTTATGTTTCCTTAACAGCCTCGTCCTCGGACTTCCCCTGTGTCTGGTGACTTTGGGTGCTCAGTGTGCCACAAGATCTTCCCCCTGCAGCGCATGCTGACCCGACACCTTAAGTGCCACAGCCTGGTGAAAAGACATCCTTGTCGATTTTGTGGCAAAGGATTCAACGACACTTTTGACTTGAAGAGGCACATGCGAACACACACTGGTAGGAATGTGTCCTGTAAACTTGAAGAAATCTTTCAACAAAACTGAAAATGCCTTGGCTTCAGAAAAGTATTTAGACCACATTTTGAAATGTTATTATGCAGCAGCTTGATGCTACAGTTATTCAAATAAATTGTATTTTTCTGCGATCTACACTCAATAAATAACCTTTAAGAGAAAAGTTCAAACTGAATTTAATAACATTTGTAAATTATTTTTAAATAAGAATTATTTTCACAAAAATATTCAAATCTTGCTACAACACTTTTGCAGTTTAGTTAAGGTGCCTCCAAGTTCTCCTGATAGGTGCTGAGATATTCTACATCTTTATTTTAATCCACGCATGATTTGGAAAGGCAGACACCTCTCTATAACAGACATCTTACCGTACTTTCCACCGTAAACGTCGCTCCACCCTATAAGTCACATCAGTCCAAATATGCCTAATAAAGTGGAAAAATCCATAAATATGTTGCATCTCCATATACATCACAACTATTATGTGTCACCGCTGAAACGCCACGTTTGTTATGAGTCACCACTGACAACCCGGAAAATGATTGGCTGCCAAATGGCGGCTGCGGGAGCCTGCACAGGAGGACTTAAACAAGTCTAACGCTTAAAAACAATTATTTGTTTGTTCAAAATTATAGTAAAGGTGTGTCTCAGTCTAACGTTTGCTTAATAAAAGGACTTTAACGGTCAAATCAGCTGTATTTCAGAAGTATTTGCTGCCTCGGTACTCCCAGGAGTGCACAGACAGGAAGGAAAAAAGGAAGGAGGAATCTGCACAATTCTTCAAAATTTAACAAGAAAAGCACCTAAAACAATTAGTTGTTTGCTCAAAATTATAGCAAAGGTGTGTCTCAGTTGAACTTTTACTTAATAAATGCACTTTAATAGCCCACCTCACTGAACCATCACCTCTGGAAGCCTCGACTGAACTGTGCAACAACTTCCTACATTTCTATTTGGAAAAAATTGTGACCACCAGGGCTCTCATTTCCCCTCCAACTCATGACCCATCCATCCCACCTCAATCTGTAGCTCCTTTTGACCATTTTGAACCCATCACTCTATCTTCTCTAAAGCAGGTCATGTGCAGCTTGAAACCTTCTGGCTCCCCCTTTGATGTGGTCCCCCCCTCGACTACTAAAGGAGGTGTTTCCAACTCTAGGTCCGTCCATTGTTGCCATAGTAAACAGTAGTTTATCCACTGGCGTGGTGCCAAAAACCTTTAAACATGCTGCTGTCCAGCCTCTCCTGAAAAAAACAAACCTTGACCCCTCACTCGTTTCCAACTACCGGCCTGTCTCCAAACTCCCATTTGTTTCTAAACTACTGGAGAAAATAGTCGAGTCCCAGTTGAAATGCTTCCTGGAGGATCACACCATCTTAGAGCTTTTCCAATCTGGCTTTAAACCTCTCCACAGCACTGAAACTGCCCTGCTGAAGGTCTTTAACGACATCTTCAGATCCACAGATACTGGTGATTCTGTGCTGCTTGGCCGGTTGGACCTCACAGCCGCCTTTGACACCATCGACCATGAGATCTTCATTGCTAGGTTGGAGCAGTGGGTGGGCGTCACAGGGTCAGCCCTCAATTGGTTCAGATCCTACCTCACTGACAGATCCTTTTGTCTCTCCATCAAGGATTTTAGTTCCGCAGAGGCAGAGCTTAAATGGGGGGTTCCGCAGGGGTCCATACTGGGTCCCCTCCTATTCTCTTTATACCTGCTGCCACTTGGTGCTATTTTCTGGAAACACAACATGCCCTTCCACTTCTATGCCGACGACTGTCAAATTTACTTCCCCCTAAGACACAATGGTACATGCTCTATTCAACCTCTGCTCGACTGCCTGGCTGACATCAGGGACTGGATGGCTTTAAATTTCTTAAGTTGCAATGAAAAGAAGTCTGAAGTCATGTTGTTCCCTCCCAACGACACGATCACAAACCACTGCATCGACCTCTCCGCTCTAACCCTGTCAGAAAAACAAAGAGTCACTAATCTGGGCGTGATAATGGACCCTTCCCTGAAACTTAACAATCATGTAAACATGATCGTTAAATCATGCTTCTTCC
Source organism: Nematolebias whitei (assembly GCF_014905685.2). NCBI lineage: Eukaryota > Metazoa > Chordata > Actinopteri > Cyprinodontiformes > Rivulidae > Nematolebias > Nematolebias whitei. The sequence goes on from NC_056511.1 coordinate 45,796,168, forward strand.
AACTGAGGCGGCTGTCTAAACTGAAGCCCATATCGTCCAAAAAGAACCTGGAGACAGTAATACATGCATTCATTACATCTAGGCTTGATTACTGCAATTCACTCCTGTTTGGTATCAGTCAGACCTCCATTGCACGACTACAACTGGTCCAGAATGCAGCAGCCCCATTTTTAACCAGTACAGGCAAAAGAGAGCACATTACACCAGTTTTGGCCTCACTGCACTGGTTACCAGTTCACCTTTGACCTTTGAAGTATCAAGTACACTTTAAACAGAAGATCTAAAACCAAAGTTTATTTTATTAGAATATTTACTGGCATTTTTAAATACAGAATTTGTCTGACATTTGCAAAGCACACTTTGCTAGCTTGAGTTAAAAAATATATATCCACTCTAGTGGTCTAGTACAGAAAAAATATGTTGTTTTTGATTTATTCATTGTTTCTGCTTCTGCAGGTATTCGTCCCTACAAATGTGAGCTGTGTGAGAAAGCTTTCACACAGCGTTGCTCTCTGGAGTCCCACATGAGGAAGATTCATGGTGTTCACCAGCAGTATGCCTACCGTCAGAGACGGTCTAAAATCTTTGTGTGTGAGGACTGCGGCTATACCTCGTGTCGGCCTGACGAGTACTTCCTTCATGTGAGACAGCATCACCCTAGTAGTCCTGCCCTTCGCAGATACTATCGGCGCCAGGCGCATGAGAACAGCAGCTTTGCATCGGCAGATCCTAAACTTAACCCCTATCTGTTGTACTCAACCCCTGCATACTACATGTAGTGCTCATTATCGTTTCCTTGTGCTTCGGAGAATGTTTACAAGTTTTCAAATAAAATAAAGTCTTAACAAATGTCAGGTTTTCTATAATCCTATTCACGTTTTTGTGACTATATTGCAAAAGTTTTGAATAAATTAGTTAAAATATCCATGTTAGTAATATTCACACAAAATGTCAAGCTGAACTTTTTGCTGACCTTGGTCTGGTTTGACTGGTTTGACTGGTGTACCTGGTTGGTTCAAATATGTTGTTGGATGAAAATTGTTGTTGTATAAATAATACTTTACAATAATAATGCTCAGTATTAGAGTATTAAATTTGATAAAAGTCTAGCTGTTGAAGAAAGAGTGATCTAAACATTAAAACAAGGAGTAAAGGTAAACGGATCACTTTTTGGCAAGAAATAGATCCATACTCTTCTGCAATGCATTGTTACTCTCAGTGAATTGTTTTATACTGTTTACAGCTTCATTAATAACTAAATAATAATCTATTTTGTAAGTATTTGTATGGGTAGGTTTATTGAAAAAGGGAATTCTTGTACTTTTTTGTAGGTTTCAATTACAAAGAAAAAGTTTGTGGTTCAAACCTTGAAAATATAAGTGCTAGTGGTCCAGACATCTTGATTTAATTATGGTTTAATCAAAATACTCTGTAAAATATGTCATGAAATAAACATGCCTTAAGGCTGATCAGCAAAGAAAACTTGTTTCAGTCCTCCAGGAAACTCAAACTGGGTCTGACTAAAGTTAATTTAGCAAGTATTTTTCTTGTATCCTAATGTTTACCTGATTTATTTTAGACTGAACGATCTAAAGAAGAGCCAGGTCAAATGAATTTTACACACAAACCAAATTATATAAATTATTGATGCAAACAGATGGGAAATTCTAACCCCCCCAGTTTTAAGAAGCATGAATAGAGAAAGCCTTACAACATATTGCAGCCAGAAGAATGGCCCGTACCATTAGTACTGGTACAGCATGGTTTGGTTCGGCCCGGCACGGTACGGTTGTGTTTCCATTATACTTTCAGTAGCGGTTCTAGTGGGCGGGTTCTGGGTTCAAACATTGACGTCACATGCGTTACCAGCTGGTGGCGGCAATGATGGTGGTGAGACCCTGAAACAGGTTTCAGTACGGGGTGAGAATTTATTTTGAACTTTCTGGTAAATTAAAAAGAATACAGATTATTAAAATGATCAAATTAAACAATATAAATATAAATCATGAACTTTTAATGAACTTTAGTTCACCGTTAAATCTCTGATGAACCAGATTCTACATAAACATCTATATTTAAAATTGTATAGGTTTTCATCATCATTTAGATATTTGGTTTTATTTCTTGTTTACAGATTTTTTTTAATTTATTTTAGCTTTGTTTTACAGATTAATTCTTGATTTGTAAATTGTTCATCTGTGGATTCGAATAAAGTTAAACTAAAGGCTGTGTCTCTTCTTTAAACATGTTTGAGGGGAATATTCCCGAGAGATGGAATAATTTTATCTTTTTATGATTTTTCAGCTGAGTTAACTTTAATTAACAGATTATTTAATAAAGTCAAAGTGAAAACAGGATTTCATGGTAAAGCCGGCACCATGCATTTAATTTTCTTTAATCTTCACTGATTAAAAAAATATTATTTTTTATACATGAAATATTTTTAAAAATTGTCTTCACCCTCTGTCCCAGACCTGTGGACAAAGACAAAAGGAGCGTGCGAGCCATAGATGTAACCACGCACAGTACACCAGTGGACTCATGCAGGATGTCTAACTTCTATGATGTTGCTTGGCACATAAGTGAAACAGCTGGATAAACTGAAACTTGTCTGAACTTTACAACTAAAATAAAACAAAATGATGCCTGTCGAGAAATATAAACCCAGTTGGACATTGATTGTTTCAGTTCAAACACCATC
>NC_056511.1:45798968-45801852 GCF_014905685.2 Nematolebias whitei
TGTGGAATGAGTTGCCACTGAGTGTCCGGCAGGCTCCCACACTCTCAGTCTTTAAGTCTCGCTTGAAGACCCACTTCTATTCGCTTGCCTTTAACACGGTGTGATTTGTTTTGGTCCGGTCTGTTCTCTACTCTGTTGGCCATTTTAGTTAGCTTCTGCTGCTATTTGTATCTGTATTTCTATTTTATGTTTTCCTGTCTGCTGTGCATGTTTGTGTTCTTTTGTACAGCACTTTGGTTGGCCTTGTTGCTGTTTTAAGTGCTATATAAATAAATTGGTATGGTATGGTATGGTATGACACAAAGTTTTTTCAGCTGGTTCAGCTGGTTATCAGTTGGAAATTCCTCAGGGAGGGGGTGGTGAGCATCAGATCACATTTTCTCCAGGTGAATTCACATAAGATGGCCTTCAAGACCAGCCAAGGGAGCCAACTTAGATAAACACACAGTTGTTTTGGGTACAGGCAGAACTTAATGACGTCTACCTTGAGTCTGTGTTGGTCCACTCGGTTCCAAAATGTCCAAATTACACGGCCACACCGATGGACCGTGACTGAGTAAAATCCCCAAGATCTGATCCATTCAGCCCAAAGCATTTGAGTCTGGGTACTCCAGACACAAACCCAGCCATTATAAAGGCAAGCAGCGTGATCAGGTCCAAATTTGCTGCTGACAACTTCCTTGATTGTAGAAAAAAACAGCACCAGCTGAATCTAAAATAGTAAGAACCAGTTATCGAAAATCCAATTAAATATGCGTCCTTAAAATCCACAGATGGCAGCAGAGATGGACACATCATCAAGTCTTCCAGTCGATGAGATATCCAGCTGCGTGCCAACAGGGTAAATCGGCTCGCCTAAAGCCTGCCTTCTCTTGAAGAAATGTTATAAATTGAGTTGAGGGACCAACTGGTCAAAACAGTCCATAATTATGGTTCGGAATAAATGCAAGAGAGGCTCACAGCAATTTCACAGACAGACAGAGCAGCGAAGAGGAGAGGGAGGGAAGCATCCAATCTCGGCTAGAGCAAGTGGTGTTGAAAGCTACTAAATAGTAGTGGGTTTTTAAACGGGTCTTATCCTAGAACAACTCGCCGAGGTGGAGGAGTAGCTTCTATTTTTCAGTCAGGATTATTGATTAATGCCAAACCAGTTATTAGTTATTATTCTTTTGAATTGCTGTCCCTCAGTCTTTCTCATCCAAAATGGAAATCAGAAAAGCCGCTTTTACTAGTTGTTCTATATCGTCCACCAGGCACTTACTCTCAGTTTTTGCCTGAATTATCAGAATTATTAACTGACTTATTATTAAATACTGATAAAATCATCATAATGGATGATTTCAATATTCATGTGGATGTTGAGAGTGATAGTTTAATCATAGCCTTTAATAATTTAATAGACTCATTTGGTTTTACCCAAAACGTCCGCACATCTACTCATTCTTATCATCACACTCTTGATTTAGTTCTGACCTATGGTGTAGAGATTAAGGACTTGGTAATATCTAAAAAAGTTAAATCTGGTCCTCTGGACATTCAAAAAACAAAACAAAGCAAATCAACAAAAAAATGTAGAAACGTTTTGTCTCTCATCCGAGAGACTTCCTCAGTCTGAGGAGCTGTATTCAGCTCAGTCTCTTAAATAGCACCATCTCAGAGTGGATCAACCAGTTTTGCTGCTGACAACCAAAACCAGCTGATCACATGCTCAAGAAGGACCATCAGCCTAACAATGGATCATTAGCACACTGATGGCTGTTTACTGTTCACAGAGGGCTGAGTGATACTAGCAATCACAGCATTGTAAGAGGGGGACAGTTGAACCCGGAGGCCTCCACCCCTGTTTAATGATGGACGGTTTCTTTTCACAAAGATGGCCTCCTTTACTCCTCTCTCAAACCATCGTTCCTCTCTATCCAGGATGTGCACATCTTCATCCCTGAAAGAGTGACCTCTGGCCTGGAGATGAGTGTAGACCTCAGAGTCCTGGCCTGATGATGTTGATCTTCTGTGCGGGGCCATCCTTTTGGCCAGTGGCTGTTTAGTTTCCCCGATGTAAGACTGATCACCCTCCTGACACTGAACAGCATACACAACATTGCTCTGTTTGTGCCGGGGGACTGGATCTTTGGGATGAACCAGTCTTTAATGTATTTTGGGGTTTAAAAGCCACTGGGACGTTATGTTTAGAAAATAAACGTCTCAGTTTCTCTGATACTCCCTCAACATCTGGAATGACCACTGGTCTGGGTTCCTCCTTTTCACCTGATGGCTGACTGGAGTCCTGTTTGGGTTTCTTCTCTGCTTTCAGGAAGGCCCAGTTAGGATATCCACATTGCTCTAGAGCCTGTCTTGTGTAGGATTTCTCCTTCTGCCTGGCTCCTGAGCTAGTGGGGACGCTGTCTGCTCTGTGGTACAGAGTCCTGATGACTCCTAACTTGTGCTCCAAAGGGTGATGGGAGTCAAACTGCAAATACTGGTCCGTGTGGGTGGGTTTGCGGTACACCTCGGTTTGCAAATGTCCTCTATCAGAGACTGAGACCTCACAGTCCAAGAAAGCCAACCTGCCATTTTTTACATCTTCTCGTGTGAACTTGATGTATTTATCCACAGAGTTGATGTGGTCAGTAAAATGTTGGACTTCCTGAGATTTGATTTTAACCCAGGTGTCGTCAACATACCTGAACCAATGACTTGGTGGTGTCCCTGAAAAGGACGTCAAGGCTCTCTTTTCTACCTCCTCCATGTACAGGTTGGCAACAATAGGAGAAACTGGAGACCCCATAGCACACCCATGTTTCTGCCTATAATATTGCTCCCCATATGTGAAGTAGGTTGACTGCAGGCACAGTTTCAAGAGTTGACACAGTTGTTCTGTGGAAAG
>NC_056511.1:45801952-45803222 GCF_014905685.2 Nematolebias whitei
TCTCCAAAATAGTAATTTTATTAAGAGTTTACAAATGTAGGTAAATGTTGTAGAACAACCTGTTAAAATACACCAAAATGCAGGAAATGGCATCTCTGTTATTCAGCATGTCCTGTGAGAGGACCCATGGACCCCCACCCCCCACCCCCACTGCCTGCAGTTCCGGCATCAATCAGTTTACAAATTAAGCCCTGGAGCTACTTAATAATAATAATAACACAAAATTACCTTTTGCTTACAGAAGATACAGAGCAGTGCCGTACCAAAGACAAGAGCCACATGAAATGGATCAAGTTTCAAGAAAGGAAAAGAAGATGGGTCCTGGACCAGAAGCTGGAAAAAACCATAAGAGAGAGAGACGAGTTAGAAATTATGAAAATAAAATTGAACCAACAAAGACAAGAGGCTGATAAAAAACATGGAGATTTTAGGACTATAATTATGACAGTGGCAAAGATAAAAGCTACAATGGAAAAAACTGCAGTAGAACTTAAGACCACCAGTGAAGAAATATTCAGCGCTCAAAGAAAGATGGAAAGCAACAGTGAGGAAATAAAACAACACAAGGTAAGTTCTTTTTCTTTTGTTTGTAATGGGGAGGTGATCTGTGCTTTTGAGCTTTGAAGTACTGATTATGGCAGCCATATTAAACCCATCAAAATGTTTACCAGCAAATACATTGAGGTGGAAGTGCTTGTTTTTTGCTGTGTTCAATTCTGACAATTTTTGAAACAAACATTTTTTTGCTCCCGTTTTCAAATCAGCATAATTTTAGTCTTTTGACTGACCACACACAGTATGGTTTCTGATATGTATCTGGATGCTTGTGTAATTTGGGCTGTGTGTTGTAAAGATGTTGTTATCCTGGACATGGCAAACTCTATTACGTTTTAGGTGACTTGGCTCATTTTCCTGTTATTTTGAGGATGTTTCGCTTCTCACCCAAGGAGTTTCTTTGATTCAAATAGAAAAATGCAGACTTCAATATTTAAAATGGCAGTGAGCTGCTCTTGTTTATGCAAGCTAAACTCATGCAAATCCCTTTTCCTCTCCGCTCCCCTCTGTCTTGTGGTCATGATGGATTTTGCTGGCTTGATCCACATGAGAGATGTTTTGGTCACATGCATGAAGATGTGAATGGCTGCAAAACTGCCTGAAGATTAAATACTGTTACGGCGGGAGCTGACTGCGGGTCACCAGTCACTGCAGCTAGCTGCTGCTAGCCTTGGGCCTTAGGCCTCATCTCGGACCCAAGACCCGCCTCCAGCCC
>NC_056511.1:45803322-45812705 GCF_014905685.2 Nematolebias whitei
CTGTTACAACGTGAGCTTACTGCGGGTCACCGGTCACTGCAACTAGCTGCTGCTAGTTGTGGGCCTTAGGCTTCCTCTTGGACCCAAGATCCATCTCCAGCCCACGCTGTTCCCCGGCTCAAACCTCCCTCAGAAGTGGCAACTCACACTATAATAAATCAAGGAAACATTAATTCAGTTTTACCAGTTGTATTAAAATCAAGGCAGGAAAAGGTTACAGTTTACAGCGCTGGCCTCTCCAATACAGTTTGACGCAATCACAAACCGGAAGGGGCTGATGTCCCGTGTCATTACTGATTTATACAAAGGGCCTAGACTCCTCCTTCGCAGAAGGGGAGCACAACCTGTCACGCGTATGAGGGGGCGTGACTAAGTGTGATCCCAATTGATCTTATGTGATTTGACGTGTAAGGAAATATGAGAAGGTGCTTCAAAAGCCTTCCTACATGATATAGCAAGCAGAAATAAACTCTATTTTTTGACGGATATTGAATCCCTGGGAGACTCTTTTAGAGTTGCTGGCCCAGTTTAACCCAGTCAGAACCGGGTTATAATTTCATTATAATCTCATCTCTGAGCAGATCAAAAACCCCAGGACCAGTCTAGATAAATATCTAGCAGTCCTTTGCATTGCCTTGGTCCTTCACACCGCCTTAGTCCCTCGCCTCGTCTTGGTCCTTCACCTCGCCTTGGTCCTTCATCTTGTCCATGTTCCTCACCCTGTCTTGGCTCCTTGCCTGTCCTGCTCTGGCATTTTGGATGGCCCCCCGGCCGCTCGTCTGACCTGCTCCGGAACTTTGGACGGCCTCCCAGCCACCCGCCTGAACTTTGGCCCCATGTTGGACAGTCTCCTGGCCGCCCACCCTGAACTGTAACCAGCCTAGGGATGGTCTCCTGACAATACAGACATTTTTGTGTTCCCTAGTTGTGTTTAGTTTACATCTCAGGCTTTTGTCCTGCTGGTTTTTGTTTGTCCTCGTTTTCCTTGTGCCCTCAATCCTTGCAGTACCTCCCTTCTCTCGTCCAAGTCTTTTGGGGTGGATTTTTTTGGGACACCAGGGGGCGTCCTTGGGGGGAGGGTACTGTAAGGATGTAATTCCTCTGTCAGTCTCCCTGTGTCTGTACTCCCCTAGTGTCTCTCCTTAATTGCCCTGATTAGTTCCAACCGCATGTCCTCCAGGTGTTTGTAATTATGTCTCGTCTAGTCTGTGTACATAAGCCCTGGTCTGTGTCTCTGTGACTGTCGGTCCATCGTCTGGTACACCTCCTGGTTTGTCTCTTGTGTTCCTTGTATAATCCTGACCTGATCCTGTCTTACAAGTTTTGCTGCCACGTCAGCCTATTATTTTGATTATGAAAGTGTTTATTATTTTATGATCTGGCCTCCAATTTCTGCCTGTACCATTGGGTTCTTTCCTGTCCTGCCCTGCCTGAAACTCCTGATAGATGGCTTTGGTATGGCAAGCCAAGTGTCTCATTAATAGCCACTTTTATCTATTAATGAAACATTTGGCTGGCCATAATGCTCGAGGGCCCTCTAGCGGCTGAAAATGGAAGTGTTCAATATTTTCCATGTCAGAATGAATGAAATTGTCAGATCTCAGTCAAAAATTGGGTTATAACTCTGGGAAAAAAGGTAAATTAGTTGCTTCGGACTATAAGTTGCAGGACTTGCTTCTTCTTTCTTTTTCTTTCGGCTTTTCCCTCTTAAGGGGTTGCCACAGCGAGTCATCCTCCTCCACTTCACTCTGTCCTCTGTATCCTCTGTCCTCACTCCAACTACCCACGGTCCCTCCTCTTGACATGTCCAAACCATCTCAGTCTGGCCTCCCTAACTTTATCTTCCAGTTATTCAGCATGTGCTGTACCTCTAATGATCTCATTCCTAATCTTATCCATCCTTGTCACTCCTAAGGAGAACCTCAACATCTTCATTTCTGCCACGTCCAATTCTTTCTCCTGTCTTTTTGTCCATGTCTCTGTCTCCAGACCATACAATATAGTTGGTCTCACCACTGTCTTGTAAACTTTTCCTTTGACCTTTGCTGACACATTTTTGTCAAAAATCACCCCTGAATCTTTTCTCCATCCATTCCATCCTGCCTGGACTTGCTTCTTCACCTCTTTACCACATTTCCCATTTTCCTGGACAATGGATCCCAAGTACTTGAAGTCCTGCACCTTTGTGACCTCTGCTCCTTGTAGCCTCACTGTTCCACTGACCTCCCTCTCATTCACACACATGTACTGTGTCTTACTACGGCTGACTTTCATTCCTCTTCTTTCAAGTGCATACTTCTACCTCTCCAAGTTCTCTTCCACCTGTTCCCTGTTCTCACCACAGATCACAATGTCATCTGCAAACATCATAGTCCACGGGGATTCCTGCCTGATCTCATCTGTTAGTCGGTCCATCACCAGAGCAAACAAGAAGGGGCTCAGAGCTGATCCTTGATGCAATCCCACCTCCACCTTGAAGCTATCTGTCACTCCTACAGCACATCTCACCACTGTCCTGTTGTCCTCACACATGTCCTGTACCAGTCTAACATATTTTTCTGCCACTCCAGATTTCCTCATGGAGTACCACACCTCCTCTCTTGGCACTCTGTCAGATGCTTATTCTATATCCACAAAGACACAATGGAGTTCTTTCTGACCCTCTCTGTACTTATCCATCAGCATTCTCAAAGCCAAGATGGCATCTGTGGTACTCTTTCTTGGTATGAAACCATCCTGCTGCTCACAGATAGTCACCTCTCATTTAAGTCTTGCTTCTACAACTCTCTCCCAGATCTTCATCGTGTGGCTCATCAACTTAATTCCCCTGCAGTTGCTACAACTTTGTACATCCCCCTTGTTCTTAAAAATGGGCACTAGCACACTTCTTCTCCTTTCCTCAGGCATTTTCTCACCCTCGTATATACCATTGAATATTTGAGTCAAAAACCTCACTGCCATCTCTCCAAGATATTTCCAAACCTCCACTGGTATGTCATCAGGTCCTACTGCCTTCCCTTCTTCATTCTTTTCAGAGCTTTCCGGATTTCACCCTCACTAATCTTTCCTACTTCCTGGTCTACAGTTTCCATGACCTCTACTCTTCATTCTCTTTCATTCTCTTCATTCATTAGCTCCTCAAAGTACTCCTTCCATCTTTCAGTCACACTCTCCTCACTTGTTAGAACATTACCATTCCTATCTTTAATAAGCCTAACCTGCTGCACATCCTTTCCAGTCTGATCCCTCTGTCTTGCCAATCGGTACAAGTCCTTCTCGCTCTCTTTAGTGTTCAGTCTCCCATACAACTCATCATACACCTTCTGCTTTGCCTTAGTTACTTCCCTCTTTGCTCAACGTCCCATCTCCTGACATTCCTGTCTCCTCTCTTCAGTCCTCTCACTGTCATATTTCTTCTTGGCTAATCTCTTTCTTTGAACAGCTTCCTGCACTTCACTATTCCACCACCAGGTTTCCTTATCATCCATTCTCTGTCCAGATGACACATCAAGTACATTCCTACCTGTCTCTCTAATACTGTTGCTGTAGTAGTCCAGTCATTTGGAAGCTCTTTCTTACCACCCAGAGCCTTTAACAGCTCCTCTCTGAATTTCTCACAACATGTTGCAGTTGTTGTTGTTATCCATTACTGTTTTTGTTGGTTTCTACGTTTTTGGTGTCCTGTTATGTAATCTGTTGCTGTGTACTTGTTCTGTTTGTCCCTGTACAGCACTTTGGTGTGCTTTGTCACTGTTTAAAGTGCTATATAAATAAATTGGTATGGTATGGTATGGTATTCTTCCTTCTTCAGCTTCCACATTTGGTCTTCTCTGATTTTATTATTTTTCTCTTCTTCACAACAACAGTCATTCTACACACAACCATCCAATGCTGTCTGGCCACACTCTCCCCTGCCACAACCTTACAGTCTCCAATCTTCCTCAGGTCTCCTCTTCTACAAAGAATGCAGTCGACCTGCGTACTCCTTCCTCCACTCTTATAGGTCACTCTATGTTCCTCCCTCTTTTGGAAATATGTATTGACTATAGCCATTTCCATTCTCTTGGCAAAATCCACCACCATCTGTCCTTCCTGGTTTCTTTCCTTGACACCAAACCTACCCATCACTTCCTCATCCCCTCTGTTTCCTTCACCAACATGTCCATTCAGGTCTCCTCCGATCATCACTCTCTCCTCCCTGGGAATACTCTCTATCACTTCATCCAGATCTTTCCAAAATGTATCTTTCTCCTCCCCATCACATCCAACCTGTGGAGCATAACCACAGACGATGTTTAGCATCAGACCTTCTACTTCTACCTTCAGGCACATCACCCTATCTGACACTCTCTTCAACTCTACTACATTCTTTTCCAACTCCTCCTTCAGGACCACCCCTACTCCATTTCTCTTAATATCCACACCATGGTAAAACAGTTTGAACCCTGCTCCAATGCTGCGGGCCTTGCTGCCCTTTCACTTGGTCTCTTGGACACATAAAACATCTACCTTCCTTCTCTGTATCATGTCAGCCAGTTCTTTACATTTGCCTGTCATTGTCCCCACATTTAGAGTTGCAACCCTCAGTCCTATATTCTTCACTTTCCTCTTCACCCTCTGTCTCCTGACATGTTTCCCTCCTCGTGGTCTTAGACTAACAGTAGCACAATTTCCGCTGGCACCCTGTTTGTCAGCACCACCGGTGGCGGTCGTTGTTAACCCGGGCCTCGACCGATCCGGTATGGTTTCGCTTTGAATAACTCACATTATGGTTTAGGCAAAAGTGTTTTACATCGTATGCCATTCCTGACACAACCCTCACCATTTACCTGGGCTTGGGCCGGCACAAGAGATACACTGGCTTGTGCTCCCTGGTGGCTGGTTTATATATATGGGAAAAAAGGTAAATTAGTTGCTTCGGACTATAAGTTGCAGGACTTGCTAATTTATGCAAAAAGATGAAACTTACAGTCCGAAAAGTACCGTAGTATTGTACTTTATCATTGCATTATAAGTATCTACAACTAAAATTATATCCTACAAAAATTAGGTTTACAAATTCTTATTGTTCTTACAAGGTAGTAGCTTAGTCTAACATTAATAATTATTGTTGCCAACCTGTACATGGAGGAGGTAGAAAAGAGAGCCTTGACGTCCTTTTCAGGGACACCACCAAGTCATTGGTTCAGGTATGTTGACGACGCCTGGGTTAAAATTAAATCTCAGGAAGTCCAACATTTTACTGACCACATCAACTCTGTGGATAAATACATCAAGTTCACACGAGAAGATGTAAAAAATGGCAAGTTGGCTTTCTTGGACTGTGAGGTCTCAGTCTCGGATAGAGGACATTTGCAAACCGAGGTGTACCGCAAACCCACCCACACAGACCAGTATTTGCAGTTTGACTCCCATCACCCTTTGGAGCACAAGTTAGGAGTCATCAGGACTCTGTATCACAGAGCAGACAGCGTCCCCACTAGCTCGGGAGCCAGGCAGAAGGAGAAATCCTACACAAAACAGGCTCTAGAGCAATGTGGATATCCTAACTGGGCCTTCCTGAAAGCAGAGAAGAAACCCAAACAGGACTCCAGTCAGCCATCAGGTGAAAAGGAGGAACCCAGACCCAGACCAGTGGTCATTCCGTATGTTGAGGGGGTATCAGAGAAACTGAGACGTTTATTTTCTAAACATAACGTCCCAGTGGCTTTTAAACCCCAAAATACATTACGGCAAAGACTGGTTCATCCCAAAGATCCAGTCCCCCGGCACAAACAGAGCAATGTTGTGTATGCTGTTCAGTGTTAGGAGGGCTGTGATCAGTCTTACATCGGGGAAACTAAACAGCCACTGGCCAAAATTCAGATTCAGATTCAAAAATCGTCCATCATTAAACAGGGGTGGAGGCCTCCGGGTTCAACTGTCCCCCTCTTACAATGCTGTGATTGCTAGTATCACTCAGCCCTCTGTGAACAGTAAACAGCCATCAGGTGCTAATGATCCATTGTTAGGCTGATGGTCCTTCTTGAGCATGTGATCAGCTGGTTTTGGTTGTCAGCAGCAAACTGGTTGATCCACTCTGAGAAGGTGCTATTTAAGAGACTGAGCTGAATACAGCACCTCAGACTGAGGAAGTCTCTTGGATGAGAGACGAAACGTTTCTAGAATTTTTTTTGCTTCGTTTTGCTTTTGTTTTTTTGAATGTCCAGAGGACCAGATTGAACTTTTTTGGATTTTTCTACCTGGATTATTGAGCATGCATCAAGATATGTATGCATATGCAAACTATTATATAAAATAAATGCAAATAATAACGGCAAAAAATTATACAACACCTTGGTCGGCCTTGTTGCTGTTTTTAAGTGCTTAACAAATAAAGTGGTATGGTATACACACAAACACGCACACACACACACACACACACACACACACACACACACACACACTTGTGCTGATTGAAGATTATGTAAAACATACAGAAATAAAAATGCATAAATTCTACCTAGTGGAAAATGTTGAAACCACATTTAGCAATATTTGTTTAAAACTAGTCCATTTTTTAAAGGGTTCTGTCAAAACCTGCTTTTTTACAGGTTCCTTGAGTGGAGACCACATATGGAGCTTTTCACATTTTATTATAAGGTATAATATGATTTTGTTCTGGCTTGTTGTTTGTCTGTCTTTTGTGTAGGACAAGTTGTCATCTGTGAAGAATCAGATGAACAAATGGATTTTGACACACCCTACAGCAATGAAAAAGTTGTCAGTAAGCACACTTCAAGAACATCTGAAAGAAAGTCCTGCAAGCTCACAGAAAAATAAAACGTCAAAAAATGTAAAGGACAAGACAGAAAAAAAACATACACAAGAAGACCCGTCTTTGCAAGGCTTAATGGCGTTACAAAACAAAAATCTGATTGAACAAATAAAGTTAGCAAATGACATAAATAGTGATCAAACAAAATCATTGACAAATGCAAGTGAAAGAAATGAAATGGAAAAACAGTTAAATCAACTAAAAGCACAAGAAGATGGCATTAAAGTGCAAATAAAAGACACTATAAAGAATGTTAAAGAAAAAAGTCAAGAGATGAAAAGGATCATTACAGAAATAGAACTGCAGTGTCAGAGACCAGACACTGAAATTAAAGACAAAGAAATGGGAACTGTAGTGGGAAAAAGCACTAAACTGATCAGAGAAACACCACAACATCTTTTGATGGAGAGCACAAATGTGTTCAGACAAAGAACAATGCAAATGACATGCAATGAAATGCAAGACGAGGAAACTAGTGCTAATATAGAAAAACTATCTGACTGGATGAGCCTGAACACTGAGAAGCAAAAGCAAAGCAAAAACACAATAGATCCAGAGGCACTTACCAGGGAGACAGATGCATGTATCGATGTTAAAGAGCCTAGAAGCACTGAATTAATAAGATTCAAGGCAGAAATTATTAAAATACAAGAAATCATTAAAATGATTAAACTGGAATTCGGGTACCAAGAGGAAAAATACAGCATTCACAAAGATCAGAACAATGCAGATGGTGAAACTGCAGGACTATTGCAAAACATGAAAGAATTTCAAGAGCTTTTAAAAACATTCAAAACTGCAATGATGCATAACAAAATTCATTTAAAAGAAAATTCAAGCACTTGGAAAATTGCAATGAACAAAAGAAGGAGAGAACTAGATTACAGATTAGACAAAACGTTAAGAGAAAGAGATGAATTAGAAATCCTAAAAGTAAAACTGCAACAACAGTTAGAAGATATGCAGCAGAAGCTAAAAAACGTATCCAAGTGCAGAGGTAACTTGGAAAAAATAGCTGTGAAAGCCAAAGACAAACAGGAAAAAACAGAGAACAATATTGGGGACACTGAAGTAAAGCTACAACTGATAAAAGACCTAAAGAAGAAGATTGATGCTTCAAAACAACATCTGGAAAACATCCATCTTTTAAGATCACATGCTAAGGCTAAGTTTGAAATTTTCAAAAATGACATTAGGCAGAAAAAGAAAAAACACTCTGCATCTGAAGGGGCCAAGACAAATGTAAAAAAATATGACAAAATTAAAACTAAAACAGAAAAAGAAAAATCAAAGAAAAAGAAAATAAAATTTGAAATAACAGAAAATGAAATCTTAACAATCATACCATATGAGGATAAACTAAAAAACATTAAAAAACTGTCAATGGAAGATTTTGAAAAGACAAAGAGTGATGAGCAAGAAAAACTGGCAAGAAGTGGAAATATGAAAGAAAAGACAAAAAGAAAAGTGACTGAAGTACCGACACTAGACACTGAAGCAGCGGGTGAGGATGTGAGGGAATCCAACCAAAGAACCATAAAAGACGAAGATCAAACAAACCAATTAAGAGAGACAATTGAAAGACAACAACAGGAGCTTACTGGCACTCTGCAGCTCACTAAAAACCAAATACATGAACTGGAGTTGCTAAAGTCAGAGGTGCAAGTTAGGAAAAAAGAAAGTGAACACATTTTAAGAAAAATAAAAAGGGAAAAGACAGAAAACGAAAAAATGCTGACTGAAATAAAACAGGCAACAAAATCCCTGAAAAGAGAGGCAAAAAAGAAGGGAAGAGACTTGGATATAAAACTAGAGACAATCAGAAAAGAGAAAGATGAATTGGAAATGTTGATACTGAAACAGAAACAACTCAACGAGAAGCAAGTTGAAGATATCATCGACGAGGAAACACTTGAACGCATTTACACTGATATGAACAAAAATCTTCAATTAGGAAAAGGAGCTGAGAAAGAACACAAAGACAGAGGCGAAGAAGTGCACATAGGTTTAGATGAAAAAGAGTCTCTTACTAAATTTATGAATGCAAGACTGAAAATGATGGTGAACGTAGAAAGAGTCAGGAAAGAATTTGTGCAAATAATGGAAAAAGAGAGGACAATTTTAAAGAAACACAAAGAAGAACTTGAAATATTAATAGCTGAAAACAAGAAAATTAAAAAAGGAATGAGTTCAATGAAAATGATACTTAAAAGAGACATTAACAAAATGTTAAAACAAGGAGAACAAAACATGAAAAAAACTATTCAAGGTGAAGAAATACTAAAAAAAGGAAAGCATGAATATGTGGTCAGTCAACAGGAAGTGGAAGAAAGAACTGAAGGTAAAAAAGATGAACAAGAAACAAATGTAGAAACATCAGAGGATTTATTTCCGATTGAAAGGAAATCAATAAGACATGTAAAAGATCAAAAATTAAGATTTGAAAAGATGACAAAAAACATAAACAAGAACAGAAACAAGTTACAACATCAAGAAGAAAAATCTGAAAAACTGGACACTGAACTACAGCAAAAGCTTGTTGCCTTAGACAACCAGAATGAACAAA
>NC_056511.1:45812805-45815579 GCF_014905685.2 Nematolebias whitei
TCATGTTGCTGCTGATCTGTTTCATGTTGCTGCTGATCTGTTTCAATGTTGATGTGTTCATGCGTGCTCATCTGCTCACAGACTCATGTTCATGTTTGTGCTGATGTTCAATGTTTTATGTTATGAGTGCTTAGTGTATATTTAGTTGATGTTTTTCTTAGTTCATATCTTAGATGTTATTACTGTTTTTCTTATACATTTTATTGTTGGATGTAACTGGGACCCTGTGTACATAATTTCGCTCCACCACATGTACCACATGAGGTGCGAATGACAATAAAGAAACTCTGACTCTAACTTTATGCGAAAGTTCCTGTAAAGTCCCTGAGACAACTTTGTTGTGACTTGGTGCTTTATAAATAAACTGAATTGAATTAAATTGATAAACATCAAAAAGCTGGTGTTTGCTGTCCCTCATCTTTTGCCATGACAGTTTGTGTGTGTGGCCTTGGGATAGATTGAAGACTTGTTCAGGATGTACCCTGCCTGTCCCTGTGGACTGCAAGAGATTGGCACCAGCAACCCTGAACCAGCTGTGTGCAGAAAATGACTGAACAGAAAACTTTTGGTTTAGTCATTTTGTGAACAAAAATAAATAACTTTTGTAAGATCTGAAACATAAAATTTTCAAAGTTTGAAAATGCTTAAAAGATGTTAGCAGAGTAAAAAAACATAGTATGTGTGACAAATGGAGCTCTTATCTGTTTGTTGCTTTTTGCTTACATACTGTAGGAAAGTTGATGTAAGCAAACATGCACGCCACCCTTATCAGCTGCAGTCACACAGTGAGCATCAACCTGCACACCCACCAGCATCCAATCATAAATGCACTTCTGCCTGCCTTATCAAGCTGCTAACAAACCAGAAGGTCAACAACCATTGGTAAGAAAAAACATTTAGTTTTTAATTCAAATGTGGTGACGCTTCGGAGAGCAGCCACACGTTTAGCTGCTACACGTTTTCTTGATGATTTTTAAATCTAAAAACGAAAAGGTAAGAAAAAGAAAATTAAACTATTTACTGTATGTTTGCAGTAGTTCAAAGTACTGAATAATTTTCTAATCATTTGAATACTTAAGCTGACATGTTATATCATGAAACTTTTAAATTCACAGAGCCATTACAAGTCATAAACAGTTTTGGTGTTTCTAAAATTGTATGTTTGGTCTTTTATGCTAAACTCCATTATTTTAGAAGAACCACCAGTTTGGGATATGCAACTTGGAAACATGGCCAAATCTAAAGACAAAGGTAAGTTCCTCCCATAATTTAATTCTAAACAACAAACATATCTGCTCCCTCATTCATACATTGTGTTACCTACAGTATTTCTGAACACTTAGTTTCAGCTGATAATTAAAAATATGAAACTCATCCACATTCCACACATCCCAGAATAATCCATTTTTCTGCAGCTCACATTTTGTACAAATAAAAAGCAGAAATACACTACAGTACATTATAGTGCACACTGCTTAGTAATAAGTGCACGGGAATAAGAAGTAATTATTAAGTGTATTTGCAGTGAAAAACTTTATGGCCAAGCTGAGAGCAGAGTTCATCAGTGGGCAAAGTTTAGCAGGAGCGCTCACAGAAACTTGGATTTCACTCCCGCCGCATGAACAAATGAACGTGCTGCGTCATCTCATGGAAGAAGGAGCCTCTCCATCCCAAGACAGTTCCTTCAACACACTTTCTGACCAGAGAGCCAACACTAAAGCCGATTTAGGTAAGTACACGTTGTTTATGCTCTGCTATTCAATAGTTTCTCAGTTTTGTTGCTAGAACATTTCATCAGTGTCACATCCAAAAGTTATCAAACAGAAGTCAAAATGATTTTTCTACAAGAAAATGAGTGCATAGCAAACTGCTTCAACTTCCTGATGTGTGTTTGCAGCAGCATATACAGGTACTGTGTGCCATCTGCTTTGTCATTACAACACTGCAACAGACCAGTGGGTGAAAATCATGTTCACCAACAGTTGAAAAAACAAAAAGGTGTGTGTGTGTGTGTGTGTGTGTGTGTGTGTGTGTGTGTGTGTGTGTGTGTGTGTGTGTGTGTGTGGGGGAACATGTTTAGTGAATCCAAGACAACATGTTTAAATGTCCAGCGTGATGATTCTCACAGGATTTTAAATGAAAACATGGTGAACTGCAGGAAGCATCCTCAGGTCAACTTGTGTTTTTAATGTTCTAGTTTTAGTCAGTATTTTTAACACTGCATTTCATGTCAACATACATAAAATGACAAGAATATATATAAAAATATAAATATATGTAAATACAATTAACTAAAAATATATAAAATAAAAACTTTCAAACACTGAACTGAAACTGTGAAAGATGCCAATAAATTAAGAATACCTTCAAAATGTCTGAACTACTTAAGTTACTCAGGGGTTCATTTGAGCCGGATCCTTCCGGAACAAGATCCAGGAACTCTCTCAGTTTGACCCGTTCTGTTCCAGAAACTCTTTGTTTGGATCCGGCAGCTCCGCCCCTAAAAGTCCAAAGTCATTGTGCATTTTTATTTTGATCATTTATTAAAAATACAACGAGAGGAGACGCTGCTTTAGCCCGGCCGACCCAGTCTGTGCATGTTTCAGCTGCAGCGCGCACGGAGAACCAGCTACACGGGGGGGTGAGGAGCATCTGAGAGGGGGAGAGGAGCCTCTGTGAAGGGGTGAGGAGCCTCTGTGAGGGGGTGAGGAGCCTCTGTGAGGGGGAGAGGAGCCTCTGTGAGGGGGAGAGGAGCCTCTGTGAGGGGGTGAGGA
>NC_056511.1:45815679-45831537 GCF_014905685.2 Nematolebias whitei
AAAAAGGTAAGTCCGGTCCTCTGGATGTTCGAAAAAAGAAAACTATTTTATTTTTATTTATTATTTTGAACGTCCAGAGGATCTGACTTAACTTTTTTAGATTTGTCTACCTGGATTATTGAGCATGGATCAGGATGTTCGTGTTCTTTATTCGGAGAATCAACAGGATCTGGTTATTATAGGCACAGATTCAATGTTCAGTATAAATATTTTTATATTTATCCCCACAGTAATAGTGTTAAACACATTATTAGTTGCTGTAAACACTCAGAAGAATTCACACGTTGGTTTAGTGCTTATACCTTTTACCTAAATATTTTAGGAGTAAACATTTTCAATAATCATGTTAAAAGTTATGTTGTCTTTGGTGCCTGTTTGTTTTCCAGATATATCGGTGTGTGTGAATGACAGGCGTTAAGTGAAAACACTTTGTAGAGCGGTGCTTTATGGTGTTCAGTGCATTTCCTTTATTGGTTGACCGGCAGCTCTGCCACATCCAATATGGCGGCCACTCGGACGTACCGCCGCATCAGGTCCCCCCACTCAACGAGGCGTCCACTAACTGCCTCACCAGTTCTCTGTGGTGAACGCCCTGGCTGAGATGACAATTCAACCTTTATTTGTACAGGTTAATCCCGTTGAGCCTCGAGGACTCATTTACAAGAGACACCTGAATAGAATCAGTGATGGAGAAAGGTCAGGGGAGCTTGGAACCAATAATGGTGAACGATTGTTTGAAACGTGTTTAATAGATTAACTCAAAAACCTCCGCTCTGACTCCAAATCCACCCAAATTATCCCCACCCGCCCAAAGCTATTGTTACCTGCAAAATCAGAATGAAAACCGCCCAATCTGGCAACACTGGATGTGGCAGGACGACAGGTTTTTCTGTACTCAAATTACTGTTGAGTGCAGAGAATATTATGTGTATATATCATTTTCCAATGCAATAATATTTGTTTGTGGAACTCTGCTGATGCCACAGGAAGAACATTTCCTTGAACAAGTTAGATGAGCAGCAGGTTCAGACTGTCCGTTGGCTACAGAGGGCGTTGGGGGCAGAGCCATTAGAGACGGTAACACTGTTACTCCTTAGTGATGCAGCAGGAGGTGGAGGGAACTCTTAGTCTTTGGAGAAGACTGGAAGTTTGTTGCAGAGTTCGCTGTCGGCTGCTTCACTTTCTTCTTCCATGAATTTTGTCGTATTTCCAAAATAAACGCTCGGATACTTCATTGCTCCTGACAAACAGGTCACACTGATTAGAGCGGGCGACCGTTCCAAGATGGCGGCCTTACGGCTCGTCAGCGCCAGTAGGCGACAGTGGTCAATGCTGTATCTAGTGTTTGTATGATATCTATGGAGCTGGCTGGCTAGCTTGCTGTATGGTGGCCTACACGGCCCAATTCTACGGTGGCCGAGCGGACATGTAATGTGATATGCAGTACGCTCGGGAGTAGGAGCAGAAAAAAATAAAATTTAAACGCATTTTAAAATCGATTTATGGACCTTTTGAATCGATTCAGAATCGCCAGGACTAAGAATCTAGATTATTTTAAAAAAAATCCATGTTTTTCTGCACCTCTAGTTGGAAATGGCAAAAGTGAAGCCATGGGAGAAGATGCCTCGTTCATTCAGAATGGAAACACGAAGTAAAGCTGTGCAATGTACTTTACAATGTACTGCAGAAATATACTTCTTGATCTCTTCAGCAACTCAACATAGAAGGTCTAAAACAACTTAAATTAACAACACGTTTATATTTAGTGATTATGACGATTTTACGACGTGACATGCTTTGAATTTTAAGTTGGAAGACAAAAGTTGATTGGTGCATTTGGACAGCAAAGGGTTAACCCTTCACAAAGCTGATGCAGGAGAAATGTGTGTGTGTGGCAGATCAGCTGATCAGCTGCCGGAGGGAGCTTCCCCCTGCACTGGTGGGCTGCACACATGGTGCAAAATCATTTAAATAATTTATTGTAAATAACTCATGGCGCATCCATCAATCGGCCAATTGTGTCTTGTCCAATCTTACCTTGAAAAACCGTGATAGAGTGAATCCACGATAAACGAACCTCGAAGTAGCGAGGCACTGCAGTACAGTAAGTTGTTTTTAATGAGCAGAACAGTCAACCTTCTCTGAATGCTAGCTTCTTGTTCAGTGACTCCTCCCCCACTGTCTCTAAATATTTAAGTATATATTTTTTCCTTTGAACAGATGACAGGCTTGGACATTGAGAAAGATCAAATCATCGAGATGGCATGCATCATCACAGACTGTGACCTGAACATCGTAGCTGAAGTAATAAAACCAAACAACGCTGCTGTTTCTTCTGCTTGTTTCATTAATAAAACTCTCTTGTTGCTGGTTGGCAGGGGCCCAACTTGATTATCAAGCAGTCAGATGAGCTTCTGGATGGGATGTCTGACTGGTGTAAAGAGCATCATGGAAAGGTAGACGACTCCATTCTCCATGTCTTATTTTAATGTCAAGATGTTCCAGTTGCTCAGGTCATGACCAGAACTGTTTGATTTTCAACTGGACCCAGCACAGCAGGCTTATGGAAATCGTTGGTTGTTCATTTTGACTCTGTACAATGAACAGATTATGACTGTTATACAAATTCACCATCCTAATGAGTGAGAAACATATTTTAGTTAATTTCAAAATTCACAGGCTCTTAAGAGAACACGTGTAAGCAAAAACGTAGCTCTGACTGAAGGTTACATCGTTCTGCCCTCAAAGATTAGGACCTGCTGACACTGATTGATTCCCTCTCAAGCTGCTGTATCTCTTTAGCATTTTATGTGCGCCCTTAAGATAACTATTTTGCACTGCAGATAGTCATCTTGTTTTTATTAACCTTTTATTTAATCTGGTATGAGTGAGATCACCAGTTAGATCACTGATCTGTTTTGCAAGGAAGGCAAGCATGCAGCCTTTCAGTGTCTGTGAGAAGTGTCTGCTTATTTAGTTCTTATCAATAAAAAACATTAATACTAAAAGAAGAGGGGTCTCTAAAAAGAGAAGGTACGCTTGTGAAAAACATTAAATATTTAAATGACTTCTAAAGTAAAATATTTAGTTTCGAAAACTTTTACTATCGCCAACCTAATTCAAGATGGCCACCACAGCCAATTGACCTTAATACCTTAACATGGCTATAATTTAGTTTTCTTTACAAGAAAATACAATGTTAAAATTTGGTGTGGTAATAGCTGAGAGTCATTCAATATGTAAAAGTTTCAGCAAATGGCTACAACTCAATTATTTCTCAACATAAAAAGGTCTTAGTTTAAACCTCCAGCATAAAAAGCAGGCACCAATACACATTTCGTTAAGGAATGATAGACCTTTAACACTGATTTTGCTTTTAAATAATCAGAAAATAGTACAACAATTAAATGAAAAAAATAAAATGTCCCAAGTGTTTTAAGAATATGAATAACACACCTCTGAAGAGATAACTTCTGTAAAGTCTTTCAAATTTTTCCTCTTTGCTTTGCCTTATTTTTACAATAGATAAATAAATCCATCCATTATCTTCCGCTTATTCTGAAGTCGGGTCGCGGGGGCAGCAGCTTGAGCAGGGAGGCCCAGACATCTCTTTCCACAGCCTCTTCCAGCTCTTCTGGGAGGATTCCAAGGCATTCCCAGGCCAACCGAGAGACATAGTTTCCCCAGCATGTCCTGGGTCTTCCCCGGGGTCTCCTCCCAGTTGGACATGCCCAAAGCACCCCACTAGGGAGGCGCCCAGGGGGCATCCTTACTAGATGCCTGAACCACCTCAACTGGCTCCTCTCGACGTGGAGGAGTAGCGGTTCTACTCCGAGTCTGTCCCTTATAATTTACCTTTTCACCCTGTCTCTAAGCGAGAGTCCAGCTACCCTGCAGAGAAAACTCATTATAACCGCCTGTATCTGCAATCTCATTCTTTCAGTCACTACCCAGAGCTCATGACCATAGATGAGGGTAGGAACGTAGACCGACCGGTAAACAGAGAGCTTTGCCTTACAGCTCAGCTCTCTCTTCACCCCAACGGACCGGTACAGAGTCCACAGTACTGCAGATGCTGCACCGATCCGTCTGTCAATCTCACGCTCCATTCTTCCCTCATTCATGAACAAAACCCCAAGATACTTGAACTCCTCTACTTGAGGCAGAACCTCACCCTAGACCTGAAGAGAGCAATCCACCCTTTTCCGGTTGAGGACCATGGCCTCAGATTTGGAGGTGCTGATTCTCATCCCAGCCGCTTCACACTCTGCTGCGAACCGTTCCAGTGAGAGCTGGAGATCATGGCACGATGACGCCAACAGGACCACATCATCTGTAAAGAGCAGAGATGGAATCCTGAGGTCACCAAACCGGAAACCCTCTGCCAACTGGCTGCACTGAGAAATTCTGTCCATAAAAGTTATGAACAGAATCTGTGACAACGGGCAGCCCTGGTCCAACTCCCACCTTGAAGGGGTCCGACTTACTGCCGGCAATGCGAACCAAACTCTCGCACCGCTTATATAGGGACTGAACAGCCCGTAACAACAGGCCTCCAATCCCATACTCACGGAGCACCCCCCACAGTGTACGCCGAGGAACATGGTTGAATGCCTTCTCCAAGTCCACAAAACACATGTAGAAAGGATGGGCAAACTCCCATGACCCCTCAAGGACCCTAGTGAGGGTAAAGAGCTGATCCAGTGTTCCACGGCCAGGACGGAACCCACGTTGTTCTTCCTGGATCTGAGGTTCGACCAACGATCGGACTCGCTTCTCCAGTAACCCTGAATAGACCTTACCAGGGAGGCTAAGGAGAGTGATGCCCCTATAATTGGAGCACACCCTCCGGTCCCCCTTTTTGAAGAGGGGAACCACCACCCCAGTCTGCCAGTCCAGTGGCACTGCCCCCGATGTCCACGCCATGTTGCAAAGGTGTGTAAGCCAAGACAGCCCCACAACATCCAGAGCCTTATTTCAATTCAATTCAGTTTATTTATGTAGCGCCAAATCACAACAAAGTTGTTTCAGGGCACTTTACAGAAACATTCATATACATAAGGAAATCAGGGTGAATCTCATCCACTCCCGGAGTCCTGCCACCACGGAGCTTTTTAACTACCTCGGCGTCCTCAGCCACGGTTATGGACGGATCAACCCCAAAGTCCCCCGACTCAGCTTCCTCCATGGAAGACGTGCTGGTGGGATTGAGTAGGTCCAAGAAGTATTCCTTTCACCTCCTGATGACATCATTGTTTGAGATCAACAGCACCCCACCTTCACTGAACACAGCGTTAGTAAAGCGCTGCTTTCCTCTCCTCAGCCGCCTGATGGTTTACCAGAATCTCCTCGGAGCTGACCTAGAGTCTCTATCCAAGGTCTCACCGAACTCCTCCCACATCTGAGCTTTTGCCTCTGCAACAGCCAAGGCTGCACACTGCTTGGCTCTCTGGTACTCCTCAGCTGCCTCCAGAGTCCCACTGGCCAACAAGGCCCGATAGGACTCCTTCTTCAGCTTGACAGCCTCCCTAACCAGGTGTGTCCACCACTGAGTTTGTCGATGGCCACCGCGAGAAGCACTGACAACCTTGCGGCCACAACTCAAGGCAGCTACCTCAACAAGCGAGGTGCAGAACATGGCTCACTCTGACTCAATGTCCCCCACCTCAGCTGGGATGTGGTTAAAGCTCTCCCAGAGAGCTATATCTAGTCGGTACCTCTCAATCTCACGCACAAGCTCAGGCTCCTTCCCTGCCAGAGAGGTTACATTCCATGTCCCAAGACCCAGCTTTGAGAAGCCAGGGTCAGAGCGCCAAGGTCCTCGCCTTTGGCCACTGCCCATAGCATCATGCACCTGACTTTTATAGCCCTTCTTGCAGGTGGTGGGTCCACAGGAAGGCAAACCCATGCTGCTCCTTCAGGCTGAGCCTGACCGAGCCCCATGGGTAGAGACCCAGTCACCAGGTGCTCGCTGATGAGCCCCTCCCCCAGACGTGGCTCTAGGTTGTTGCCCCGGTAACCCACGTCCGGGCAAGGGACATGGAGTTCCTTGCTGTGTCATGACCATAAAAATCTTCCGAATCGCTCTTTGTCTGGCCTGTCACCTAGGACCAATCTGCCTTGGGAGACCCTACCAGGGACAATTATAATTGCCCCCGACAGCATAGCTCCTATGATCATTCAGGTGCACAAACTCCTCCACCACGATAAGGTGGCGATTCAAGGAGACATTCTGTCCAACATATTTTTCTTTTTGTAGCCTCTGGCCTCTTTGCACTTTTTTGAACACTTACAATACAAATTTCTCTTTGAAATGACCTCACTCAGTGAAAACTTTGACTCAACAGTCATCTAGCTTGAGGGAACCCTTTGCCATGTTGTGGTCACTGACGTAAAAACAAAACTACTATGTGGAAAAATCTGCGAGGCACTATTGAAGCAATTTGTTTATTCAAAATGTTCTGTCTTGTTTATTTCAGTCAGGACTGACCCAGGCCGTACGAGACAGTAAAGTTATTCTGGAACAAGCAGAATACGAGTTTCTATCCTTTATCAGGCAGCACACCCCCCCTGGACAGTGTCCTCTTGCTGGTGAGTTACTGACAGAATGACATGATGCAGTCTGCATGACTAGTTCCAAAACACAATTGTCATTCATAAGTTAAGTACCGGTTTAAAATGACCCTAGATTGTTTATGAAACGGTGTCTACAAACGCAGTCCTTGCATTAAATACAACTTTGTGCATGTTTTGCATACCTGCATATTGCTTTTCTGTGAATTTCACCATTATCAAACTAAAATATGTCATTTATGAGAATCGTGTAGATCCTAAGAGTTGTTATTTTTGGGGTGGTGTGGGGGGAGGGGTTTGACAGGTTAGGTGGATGACATCATTTCCCTTTAAGAAACCGCGTTCCTTCTCGGTCACTTGGCTTAGCAGGTGCTCATCTGTTTGGGGGGTTTTGTGGGGGGGGGGGGGGGGGGGGGGAAGAAAACTCCGTGTTGCATGCTAGCTTACAGCTATGTTAGTGACGGAAATTGTTGACCAGCAGGGAGGGGTTAGGACATAGACATCTACAGTGCCTTGCGAAAGTATTCGGCCCCTTGAACTTTTCAACCTTTTGACACATTTCAGTCTTCAAACATAAAGATATAAAATTTTAATTTTTTGTGAAGAATCAACAACAAGTGGGACACAATCGTGAAGTGGAATGAAATTTATTGGATGTGTCAAACTTTTTTAACAAATAAAAACTGAAAAGTGGGGCGTGCAGTATTATTGGCTCCCTTGCGTTAATACTTTGTAGCTCCGCCTCTTGCTGCAGTTCCAGCTGCAGTTCCAGCTGCAAGTCTCTTGGGGTTTGTCTCCATCAGTTTTGAACATGGAGACACTGAAGTTCTGCCCATTCTTCCTGCAGAACAGCTGGAGCTCAGTGAGGTTGGATGGAGAGCGTTTGTGAACAGCAGTCTTCAGCTCTTTCCACAGATTCTGGATTGGATTCAGGTCTGGACTTTGACTTGGCCATTCCAACACCTGGATACGTTTATTTGTGAACCATTCCATTGTAGATGTGTCTTATTGTTTTGGATCATTGTCTTGTTGGAAGATAAATCTCCGTCCCAGTCTCAGGTCTCTTGCAGACTCAAACAGGTTTTCTTCCAGAATGGTCCTGTATTTGGCTCCATCCATCTTCCCATCAATTCTGACCATCTTCCCTGTCCCTGCTGATGAAAAGCAGGCCCACACCATGATGCTGCCACCACCATGTTTGACAGTGGGGATGGTGTGTTCAGGGTGAAGAGCTGTGTTGCTTTTACACCAAACATATCGTTTTGCATTGTGTCCAAACAGTTGGATTTTGGTTTCATGTGACCAGAGCACCTTCTTCCACATGTTTGGTGTCTCCCAGGTGACAAACTTTAAACAACACTTTTTATGGAGATCTTTGAGAAATGGCTTTCTTCTTGCCACTCTTCCATAAAGGCCAGATTTGTGCAGTGTACGACTGATTGTTGTCCTCTGGACAGACTCTCCCACCTCAGCTGTAGATCTCTGCAGTTCATCCAGAGTGATCATGGGCCTCTTGGCTGCATCTCTGATCAGTCTTCTCCTTGTTCCAGATGAAAGTTTAGAGGGACGGCCGGGTCTTGGTAGATTTGCAGTGGTCTCATACTCCTTCCATTTCAATAGGATTGCTTGCACAATGCTCCTTGGGATGTTTAAAGCTTGGGAAATCTTTTTGTATCCAAATCCGGCTTTAAACTTCTCCACAACAGTATCTCGGACCTGCCTGGTGTGTTCCTTGGTCTTCATGATGCTCTCTGCTCTTTGAACAGAACCCTGAGACGATCACAGAACAGGTGCATTTATACAGAGACTTGATTACACACAGGTGGATTCTATTGATCATCATCAGTCATTTGGGACAACATTGGATCATTCATAGATCCTCACTGAACTTCTGGACTGAGTTTGCTGCACTGAAAGTAAAGGGGCCCAATAATACTGCACGCCCCACTTTTCAGTTTTTATTTGTTAAAAAAGTTTGACACATCCAATAAATTTCATTCCACTTCACGTTTGTGTCCCACTTGTTGTTGATTCTTCACAAAAAATTAAATTTTATATCTTTATGTTTGAAGCCTGAAATGTGGCAAAAGGTTGAAAAGTTCAAGGGGCCCAATACTTTGTACGTAATAATTGTACGTCGCCACTATATTGGATGTAGCAAAAGTGAAGCGACAAATGGAAGATGCATCATTAATTCATAAGCAACACACAGAAAAAGCTATGCAAGACTTTTCTATTCCAAGGTTTATAACTATCAGTCACACACAATCTGTGTGTGTGTGAATATATGTATATATATACACACACACACACACACACACACACACACACACACACACACACACCGTCTGGAACTCTGAGTCTGGCATGTTGCTGTTAAGCCATGATTCCTTGAGACAAAGCTCTGCACGTTTCATCATCTCCTCTGAGACACACCCTCTCAAACGAACCAAACGCATCTTGTCCAAAGAGCAGACGTTCAACAGAATCAGAGAGGACTATCTGTAGTCTGCCAGCGTTAGCTTTCATCCTTTCTGACACCCCTGCCCGGCAGCCTCTTCTTCAACCGGGCGTAGCGTCTCCTCTTCCTGTTGGAGCGCCCCTGCTGCAGCCTCCGCTCAGATGACTTTAAGAGCTGTGTTTTGCCGAGCGTAGATTTAAGATCGCTGCTGTATTCTGTGGTAACTCCTCAGTTGTCCTCATCGGTTCTCTTCAGCTATAATTCACACGCTTAAAGCGTGCAGTCAGGCTCGGAGTCGATTTCAAAACTCCTGAAAACTGCCGCTACTTTTGTCTCACACTTTGTACCCTATGGTTTATATGCCGGAGCATCTTATTTATGTATTTTTTTCATAATTTTCAAAAGTATATTTTTATATTTTGAAGGGCTTCCTGCCGTCTCTCAGTATTTCCTGCCAGTGACTAACGTTTTCCTTTGACAGAGCTGGGCCCTCGTGGCTCCCGGCACCCCGCCCCTCATGGGGGCAGGCATTTGCGACACAAAGAGAACGCCCTCAGGTGTACAAGGTCTTTCACTCAAGGTTTCAAGTACCCAACTATAACTCCTCCCACTGTCATCATGTGACCAGAAGTCTAACCTGAATGACCAGTGAGATACTTTCGAGGACCATCCCCCAAGATAGACGTGAATTAATTTCTTTAACTCGGTCCCGTGTTGTCTATTTTGTGCTTCATGCACAGACCTGTTCATTTGTTCAGCGATAATGGAAAATGCACAGAGAATTTAATGACGCAGCTTTCTAGGTGCTAGTTGTGTCACCTTTATTATCCCTCCTGAGTTTGCAGGTATGGAGTTGGGTATCTTTTCATACGCTTGAGTTAGCCAAGTCTTGTGATTTCCTCTTCTCTAGGCAACTCTGTTCATGCAGACAAGAAGTTTCTGGATAAGTACATGCCACAGTTCATGCACCACCTTCACTACAGGATCATTGATGTGAGCACCATCAAGGAGCTCTGCAGGTGACGATCTGTGCACATTTGAATAACCTGTTGCTTGACGGGTGTATGTAATAACCAAACTGGTACAGAACTGAAACAATTTCTGGTTAATTCAGTTTATTTTAGTTCTACAAACAAAATGTGACTTGCATTGCTTTTTTTTCTTCTTTCTTTTTACAATTTTACAGACGGTGGTTTCCAGAGGAATATCAAAAGGGGCCTCACAAAAGCTCAACTCACAGGTAAATTAGAAGCTCAAATCTGCATCTGTCTAATTTTTAACTAACAAGTGCACAGTGTGGGGCAAGACTTTATAACATATCGTGGTTTTTGTGGTTAGGCTTTCTGCTTGAACATAAAAATAAGCAAAAACAAAGAGTACATTATAGGATCTAAACATTTTCACCTTAAAACAGCAATATCAAAATGAATGAGGGGGACAGTTGAACCCGGAGGCTCCGCCCCTGTTTAATGATGGACGGTTTCTTTTCACAAAGATGGCCTCCTTTACTCCTCTCTCAAACCATCATTCCTCTCTATCCAGGATGTGAACATCTTCATCCCTGAAAGAGTGACCTCTGGTCTGGAGATGAGTGTAGACCGCAGAGTCCTGGCCTGATGATGTTGATCTTCTGTGCTGGTCCATCCTTTTGGCCAGTGGCTGTTTAGTTTCTCCGATGTAAGACTGATCACCCTCCTGACACTGAACAACATACACAATATTACTAAGCCTCTCCCTATGCAACTGGGTCTTGGACTTCTTAACCAACAGACCCCTGTAAGGATCCACAACCTCTCCTCCTCCACCATAACCCTCAGCACTGGCTCCCCTCAGGGCTGTGTGTTGAGCCCCCTCCTGTTCACTCTGCTCACATTGTGCAGCTACCCATCCAGGCTGTCACATTGTAAAGTTTGCAGATGATACAGGTGGTGGGATGCATCACAAACAATGATGAGTCCAGCTACATGCAGGAGGTGGAACACCTGGAGAGCTGATGCAAAGAGAATGACCTTCACATCAATGTGAAGAAGAAAAAAGAGATGGTCGTGGACTTCAGACAGAGATACACACACACACACCCGCCCCCGAACATAGGGAGATCTGCAGTAGAAGTGGTCTCCAGCTACAAGTACTTGGGTGTGCACCTGAACAACAACCTCAGCTGGAGCAACAACACCACCAGCCTGATGAAGAAAGATCATCAGAGACTCTACTTCCTCAGACGGCTGAGACGAGCTGGTCTGGAAGCTCAGTCCTCACCTCCTTCTACAGGTGTGCAGTGGAGAGCATCCTGTGCTCCAGCATCAACGTGTGGCATGGAGGCTGCACAGCTGCAGAAAGAAAAGCTTTGCAGAGAGTGGTGAAGGCTGCACAGAAATCTGTTGGAATCAGCCTCCCCACCATCACAGACATCTATGGAAGAGGAAGAGGGCCACCTGCATCATGAAGGACCACACTCACCCAGCACAGTTATATATATTATATATTTTTATTTATATATAGTATATGATAGTTATATATATAGTTATATAGCTCCTTAAGATACTCAAAGCTCTTCACAACAATCTGTGTCCCATTCATACAGCTCTATACTAGATCTCTACAAAGATAACTGAACAAATCATTCTAAAGAGACTAATCAGAGCTTTATCACATTCATGCACTGATGGACACACATCAGAGGCAGTGAGGGGGTCAGTGTCTTGCCCAGGGACACTTCAGCATGTGACTGCTGGTGGATTCGAACCCACAACTCTCCCACTGGAGGACGACTGCTCTAACCACTGAGCCACAGCCGCCCTGTAATGAACAGATTCTACTTTCGTGACTGATTCTGATCATTAAAGGGTGAATATATGAATTAAGTTGTTGGTGGTAAACCCCACTTCAACGAGGGGAAAATAAAACCAAATGTGGAGGGAGTGTCGTCCTTCTTCCTCCATCACAGCCTTCGTTATTGCTACACACTAATAAAGTGTGTCTCTATAAACATGTTAAAATGGTCAAAAACTGGGTTTTCAGTTAAACCATTTAACAATTTGTGTGTCTTCAGAGCTTTGGAGGACATCCAGGAGAGCATTAAAGAGCTGCAGTACTACAGAGCCAGCATCTTCAAAGCTTCAGCGGAGGAGAAGAAGCGCAAAGTTGTAGACGAAGCAGGCAACAACTTGAATTAGCCGAGACCACGAAGAAATGCAACTCGTTTCACTGAACAGAGCCGTTTCACTGGGTGCATGAATTGGTTTTAGTTTCTGTTTAAATTTGGCTTCACAGCAACTTTTCAGTGCCTCTCACATTTAAGTTTAATTGCAGGAAGCAGAATTCAAAGAACAGGTAATTAAATATATTTAAAGTGAAACTTACAGGCTACATGTTTAGTTTTCACGTATTCAGGTATACGGACGGTGCGGTCCATTTAGGCAGGGTGGACAACACGTTTCACCGTGCTCCATATACTGTGTGTGCACGAGGTGCTTTTTATTGTACTGCCTGAACTGGTAGTTTGTTGGCATTCTGACTTTCATTACCTGCGCAAGACAAAGTATTCACATTTATCTTTGATATTATCTTTGTATGAATGAATGAATTGTACAAGCAAGCACACATTGGATGTACATGTACTGTATTTACTCGTGTGTTTTGATAACGGTCTCCGTTGCAGTGGATGAACGTCTGTTTTCAGTTTCTGTAGAATCAATTAAAAACTCGTTTCAGGTCAGAGCGATCAGATTAAAGTCCAGTTATTGAGCAGTCACTCAATCTACGTTATGTAACGGGTTGTTAAATATATATGTTTACATTTGGAAACACCTGTGCAGCACGGTGGCACAACTGGTAGAGCTGCTGCCTCTCAGCGAGCAGGTCCCTGGTTCAAATCCCGGTCAGGGGACTGTTCTGGGTGGAGTTTGCATGTTCTCTCCGTGCATGCGTGGGTTTTCTCCAGGTGCTCCAGTTTCCTCCCACAGACCAAAAACATGCATGTTAGGCTGATTGGTAACTCTAAATTGTCCCTAGGTGAGTCGTTTGTCTCTGTGTCCCTGTGATGGACTGGAGACCTGTCCAGGGTGTCTCCCCCTCTCACACAGTGATTGCTGGACATGGGCACCGGCGACCCCTGTGACCCAAAGAAGGAAGAAGTGGGTAAAGTTGATGGATGGATGGATGGATGGAAACTGCAATAAAACATAATCCAGGTCAACACTTGCTGCTGGAGCTGCAAGGACTTAGAAAACACAGGAGCAATGGATCAACTGTAATAAGAAATGTGTCCAGCCTCATGTTGCAGGATATTTTTTCATTCATTCAACCTTTATTGAGACAAGTTAATCCCATTGAGCCTCGGGGACTCATTTACAAGAGAGACCTGATTTCTTAACAAAGAATGATGACGGTGGACAACAGCATCAATAGACGGTCATAAAATAGGTATAGGTATACAAATTTGTTTTTTTTTCTTTTAACAAATCAAAACAAAATAGCAACCAAAAGGACCATCAAGAGGAATAGTAGCAAAAAGACAGCTGGATTCTAAGGCGATATAGAAAACTAAAAACAGGAACATGTCTGCATTGGTTTTTGCCAGGACCTTAACAGGGTTTTAAATAGTGGTGCACCGATGGCAGTTTTCTGGCCGGTCCCCGATCACCGATTTGTAAAAAGTCTGACCTGATTCTGATTTAGTTTTATAATCAACACTCAGGTGTTAAGGTCACAATGCACCTTCAAGTTTCAAGTCTTATTTTATTGAAAAACACACTCTTGAACAATATCCTAGAACAATACAGACTTGTTTTAACTGGCATGAGGTAGTGCTTGAAATATAAATGAAGTTCAGACAATTGTTGTTAAAACAAAAAATCTGTAAAATCGTTTTCTCGTGCAAATATTGTCCAATTTCCCAAAATTAAGTAAATCAGGGCCGATAAATCAGCCGGTCGGTGCACCCTTAGTTTTAAAGCCACTCAGAGAGGTCAAAGGTCGAGAGCTTCAGGTGTTTTTACAAGATATTCCAGGAAACAGGAGCGGAGCAGGAGAAGGTCCTTTTGTCTAGTTCAGTCCTCACTGAGGGAACACTGCAGGTAATGATGTCCTGAGAGCGCACGCTGTAGCTGCACTCACACAGAGACATGTAGGAGGAGATGTATGAAGGCAGCAGACCAGGAAGTGATTTAAAGATGAAAATGTACCAGTGGGAGAGTCTGCATGAAGTTAATGATGTCCAGTTAACCAGTGAATACTGGGTGCAGTGGTGGGTACGATAATCACAGCCAGTTATGAATCTTAGTGCACCATGATAGACAGCATCCAACATCTGCAGCATCCAACATCTGCAGGGTGCTTGTAGGAGCGTTCATGTAAATAATGTCACCGTGATCGATGGAGGGAAGGAAAGTCACAGATACAAGGTGTTCCTCAGGGTTCAGAGTTAGACAGGATCTGTTTCTGAAAAACAAACCAAGTTTAACTTCCAGTTTCTTTAACAAGTTTTCCACATGGAGCTTAAAAGAGAGACGTGAGTCGACCAAGATACACAAATATTTATAGGAATCAACAAACTCAGTGGGGACACCATTTGAGGACCAGATCAGAGGAAGAAGTGCTGGGACTTGTTAAGCCCTTTGGCTGTGGCTGTCTGACTGGGAGGAGGGACAGGAGGCCCTCAGAACCATCAGCTCCAGCAACTGGTTGGTCCCCTTGAGGAGTTTACTGCTTTGTGGGGAAACAGTTTACTGGAACTCCTCTGACTGATGAAGCCCTCTGGATAGAGGGTGCAACGTCTCTATAAAAAAGAAACTGTCCAGATGACCTGACTGAGAATGATTGGATTTGGTACCTGGATGACTGAGCATGAACTTTGTCGTTTGCTGGGACGGACTTCCTGTAGCTGTAATAATCAAGAGGAAACATCTCGGAACGCACTGAATTCATTTAGATGTATTCACAGAAGAAGTGAGACCAAAAGTAAAGTGAAAACTGTTGAGCAGCGTCCAGCAGTTCCCCTCCGGGTCAGTAGGGGGCGAGCGCACAGCCCGCAGCAGAAACCGGAAGTGGGGAGGAAGCGCAGCAGCAGAAACCGGAAGTAGCGCGTCCGGCAGCTGGACGCGCTGTTTGGAGCGATTTCAAGAAAACAACTGTAAAATAAGATGACAAGAAAGCACCGTTCAAGAAGCAGCGTGCGCTGGAGAAGATGTTAATAACCTTGTGTTACGTCTACATGTGGGTTCGTTTTCACAAGTGTTATTCGGTGCTGATCCGGAACAGTCTGTTCAGACTGAGAAACAGTCGGAGCAGCTTCTGCTTCTGTTCTGGTTCCACTTCACCTCCGACTGGACTTCGTCCCAACCCGCCGGTACCGGAGGACAACGTGTTCTTGCAGCTCGGAGACAAGGCGGTGTATGTGACGGAGCTCCAGGTGGGTTCGAACCCCGTTCACCTGACTCGTTGCGTGCTGTGGACAGGTCACGCGTGGACAGCTGCTGCTCTAATTGTCCCACGGTCCAACAGTTTCTCACGAGTTGTGTGTGGAGGTTCATCCATGTGTACAGTGTACACAGATCCAGTCCCGAGCACGTGGACTGCTGCACGTGACTGTTCTGTTTCCTTTCGTGTTTTGTAAACTGGTTTGTAACAAACTGGTTTAGAGCTCACATCAAACTTAACAATAAAGTGTGGCCGACACTATTCACACATACAAACCAGATTCCAAAAGAGTTGGGACACTAAACAAACTGTGCATAAAAACTGAATGCAATGATGTGGAGATGGCAAATGTCAATATTTATTCGTAATATAACATAGATGACAGATCAAAAGTTTAATCTGAG
>NC_056511.1:45831637-45835425 GCF_014905685.2 Nematolebias whitei
TCACAACAAACACCATGGGTTATCATACAACACATGTTCACAACAAAAAGGACTTCAGGATGTTTCTAAGAAAATGATGATTAAGCAGAAAACGCCAAAGCACATCACTCTTTGTTCTGTCAAAATAAAGACATAAAAACTACTGTGTGAGATTATAATATACACAATAAAACTCACTCAGAATTAAATACACATTACAAACTCTTTGCAACTAAATGTAGAACTTTTTGTAGACAAATCATAACTTTTTATACATGTTTTAGATGAGTTTTCTGTCTTACTGAGTAGTTCTTCCCATTTTAATTCACCAGTGTGTTGCTCCAGGTGTGAGATGGAAGGCATGAATATCTACCAGAGGAATGAAACAACATGGCCCTGCCTGAGATCTGCCCAATGACCAAAAACACAGAAAGCTTTCAGAATAACCTGAACCATCTTCTCCTTCCACTCATTTTGGCCAGCAGCCACAGATTTGACCTCTAGTTAAAGGATGAATGGGTGGCTAACTTGGTAGAGCTGTTGCCTTTCAGCGAGAAGGTTGGTGGTTCAAATCTTGAACGGGGGCCTTTCTGGGTGGAGTTTGCATGTTCTCCCTGTGCATTGAGGGGTTTCCTCCCACAGATCAAATACAGCCAGGCAGGACAGGTCATAGGCAGGGGCAGAAATAAGGACCCTTGTGGTCACAACCTTATTTATAAAGAACTGCAGGAAGGCGTTACATAGTTCACTTGAGGCTTCCAGGCAGACAGGTTGTGGGGCCTTCAGGACACGTAGCTCGTTATGATCAGACACGATAATGTCGGACAGGTGTGCTTTTTTTGGCCTCTTTGACAGTGTTCTGGTACTGATGTTGACAGTCCTTCAAATGGAAATAAAACCTGCAGCTGATCTATTTTCCATCTCTGTTCAGCTCACTCTTGTATGGCTGAACGAGTTCTTTCCTTGAACCAGGTTCATGCCTGGCTTTAGGCCGCACCAGTTTAGACGGAGCTACCGAGTCCAGAATAGAGAAGTCAAACCATGAGCTCAGCTGTTCGGTGTCTGCAGCAGAGTCAGAGGGAACACAGAGAAGGGTTAAAAACTCTACGTTGCTGGGTACGAGTAGGGCTGAGCACCGAACTTCAGTTCTTTAACGGCACAGACCGAACTGCTTCGGTCGGTGTATGGATCAAAATATGCATCTTCTTTCAGCAAGGGTGCCAGAAACATCCGTAATGTGGGGGGGGGGACACAATGATGCGTGTAGGTGTGTGTGCGCGCGCATGTGTGCGCAGGAAAAAAAAAAGGTGTTCACTAGTGAACTAAAAAGCAACATTTCACCTGGATCTCCTTTAATTCCACACATTTAAAACTTGTTTCTCACCAAGTTTGTGTAAATTCATCTGTGGGTTTAAAGACATTTTAACTTTAATACACTTTAACACAGAGCGTCAGGTCGACACTATTTGTCTTTATAGAGAAATAAAAACCATCACTGGACTTTTTTACTTGTGTTCAACACTCCTCATGTAAAGGATGTTTGTCATGAAGCTTGAGGACAATAAGGTGTGGGGGTTTAAACACATTTCAACTTTAATGCACCTGAACACACAGAGTCTCTTAAACCTGCAGCGTCTCACAGTTACTGCTGGGATAAGATGCTACAGACGCAGCTCCTCTTCTCTCCTCCCAACATGAATACATGTTGATGATCAAACACATACGTGGTTACGCCCACAGACGGGGTTCACATGGTTTGTAAGGCAAGCCTTAATATGCAGCGCACGACCGTGCACGGAATTTAAGAGCGTAAAGTTGCTCCATGTTTGACTGTAAGAAGAGAGGACCGCGGCCGCCTCCTCTCAGCATCTAAGTCAGCCTGTGGGTGTTACAGATCCTGAACGGCCCGATTCAAAATCACCACGACCGGACTCCTCTTGCACTGAGGACGGCTCCGTGTCTGGGATTTCAGCTGGTAAGTTTACGTTCGTTAACGTCACTGCAACTTAACACGTGCATCGGACGGTGGAGCACACATTTAGCTGTGTTTATAAACCAGCGCCATTCCTCCTCCGTGGCCTGACATCTGGGGGGAGCTTAGATAAGAACAGCCGTCCTGACATCTGGGGGGAGCTTAGATAAGAACAGCCGTCCGGTAAAAGTTTCATAAAAACACTGAGTCATCAGCCTCAACCGAGGTTTCTGTCACACAGAGGAAATTCAAATAACAGGAACTGGAAAAAGTCCCTCAGGATGAAAGTTTTGTTTGTCGGAGACTTCTGGCAGAAACCACGGCCTGCTGTCTGACAGATGGGGGGGACCCGGGACAGCGTCTTTAGGCTCTGAAGCTTCACTCTGTGCTGGTGGAGATGAAAGAAGTAGGAGGGGTGGGGGCAGATGCCTGCATCCAGGCCAGTGGCAGGTACCAGACAGCTGTCAATAGCATCCAGGAAACGCCGAGGCACAGCAAAAAAACGGAAATAATCAATTTGTTGTCTGGGAAATGGAAGTAGAATGGGCCAAGCATATCAACAAAGTCCGTGCTCAATAATCCAGGTATACAATGCAACAATTTTCAGCCAAGCATATCTTGAATTTCACCAGCCGGCCTCCACGTTTACCGCTGTAACAACGAAATCTCAACGGGTGGGGAGTGCAGGTGCCCGGAGGAGATGAGCTGGGACTCCTGACAGGAGCGGGGGTAAAGTTTTCTGTCCACCAGAATCAAACGCACTGAGATTGCCAATGACATGTTGAATATCCAGGAGAGATTGGTGATTGTACACAAGCACAGACTTAAAGCCAAGCACCAAACATAGGAAAAAAGCAAACCAAGCCAAGAGTGACAGACGGCCGGCTACACACTCTGGCACCATCTTTGAAACAATATATAACAGTCAGTCCGTAAAGATTGCTGAGAATGATTGTAGAACAATATGACAGCAGCACATTTAAGACAAATGATTAAAGAAGTAATCTGTAGTGCATACTTTCTTATTTGTTGCAGGTGGAGAAGTGTATCCCACAGCGTGTCCAGCAGCTTCAATGATGAATGAAACATTCTCTATTCGTGGACCACAAACGAGCGAGGAGCCCAACAGAGCTGTCCATTTGCTGAGGTCACCGCACACCTGATGGAAGAAACAACAACAGGCCACACATGAGTGAACTGCTCCATCACAGTTTGACCCGTGCAGGAGCAGAGTCAGAGCAAACAGGGACTTTATACGCAGAGGTTGTGGAACGCAGAACATCATACAGGGTTCTAACTGTAATACACATCCCTTATTCCACTGGAGCGTTTAAACAATGCTGAAAGAAATGAACAAATAAATACATGAATAAATGTCGGCATCTCAGTTTCTCTATCATGTAGATAAAACAGTCCACACCTGCGATATTAGCAGGTTGGAAAAGTTTTCAAAGAGGGCCCAAAATAGTGGAGAATTTTGAGTTAGCTGTGTAAAACGATGGATTGTACATCGTGTTTCCTGGGCTGACTGCAGCAATACTGAAGCAGAAGAGCTGAACACAAAGGGCCTGCAGGAGAAACAAACCTCTGGATGATTTTTAGTCTGCTACAATACTAGAAGGTTAGGTTGTTTGTCTACGTTTGAATTATCTGCTATATTAGGAATCGAAAAAAGTTAAGTCTGGTTCCCTGGACATTCAAAAAACAATTTTTTTTTTTTTAAGTTTCGTCTTTCATCCGAGAGACTTCCTCAGTCTGAGGTGCTGATACATATTGATACATATTATATACACATATAAACACACACACACACATATATATACAGTATATATATACA
>NC_056511.1:45835525-45836132 GCF_014905685.2 Nematolebias whitei
ATACAAACTGGATTCCAAAAAAGTTGTGACACTAAACAAATTGTGAATAAAAACTGAATGCAACGATGTGGAGGTGCCAACATCTAATATTTTATTCAGAATAGAACACAAATCACAGATCAAAGGTTTAAACTGAGAGAATGTTTCATTTTAAGGGAAAAATCTGTTGTTTCCAAATTTCATGGCGTCAACAAATACCAAAAAGTTGGGACAAGTCCATTTTTCCCACTGTGTGGCATCCCCCCTTCTTCTTCCAACACTCAACAGACGTCTGGGGACAGAGGAGACCAGTTTCTCCAGTTTAGAAATACGAATGCTCTCCCATTCATGTCTAATACAGGCCTCTAACTGTTCAATCGTCTTGGGCCTTCTTTGTGGCACCTTCCTCTTTATGATGCACCAAATGTTCTCTATAGGTGAAAGATCTGGACTGCAGGCTGGCCATTTCAGTACCCGGATCCTTCTCCTACGTAGCCATGATGTTGTGATTGCTGCAGAATGTGGTCTGGCATTATCGTGTTGAAAAATGCAGGGTCTTCCCTGAAAGAGATGACGTCTAGATGGGAGCATATGTTGTTCTAGAACCTGAACATAGTTCTCTGCATTA
>NC_056511.1:45836232-45842504 GCF_014905685.2 Nematolebias whitei
AGGTTACAATAAACCACACTTTTAATCCAGGTTACAATAATCCACACTTTTAATCCAGGTTACACTCTTCCCTCAAGGACACATTTTACAAAGTAGCTACATATTGTGCAGGTATAAAGATACATTTGTATATATTTTTGTGTACATTAATTTTTTTAAGCTATTTGACTATCCATCCATTTTCTTTACCCGCTTATTCCATTTTGGGTCACGGGGGTCGCTGGTGCCCATGTCCAGCAATCACTGTGTGAGGGGCGGGGTACACCCTGGACAGGTCTCCAGTCCATCACAGGGACACATAGAGACAAACGAGACAAACAACCATTCACTCTCTCTCTCACACCTAGAGACAATTTAGAGTTACCAATCAGTCTAACATGCATGTTTTTGGTCTGTGGGAGGAAACCGGAGTACCCGGAGAAAACCCACGCATGCACGGAGAGAACATGCAAACTCCACCCAGAAAGGCCCCCGGACCGGGATTTGAACCAGGGACCTGCTCGCTGAGAGGCAGCAGCTCTACCAGTTGCACCACCGTGCTGCCCGCTATGTGACTATTTTTTATTATTCAATATTTTACTAACAGAATAGTCAAATAGCAGTCTGTTTTTTGTGTGAATAGCTATGTCAGTCAAATGTTAAATTTTGGAATAAAGTGGTGGAAATTAAAACGCTGTTGTTGTTTTTTTTGCCGATTCAAAGATTAATCGAAAAAATAATCGGCCGATGAATCGATTATTGAAATAATCGTTAGTTGCAGCCCTAGAGTGATCATGTGCAGGAGATGGGACAGATAGGGAGGGGCGAGGTTATGGATGGCCTTGAATGTGTCCAGCAGGATTTTAAGTTGAATTCTGAAAGTGACTGGAAACCAGTGACGTTGCTGTAAAACTGGGGTGATGTGGTGAAATGACGGGGTTTTGGTGACGATGCGGGCAGCTGAATTTTGAACCATTTGAAGCTTATGGAGTAATTTTTGCGGCAGAACAAATGGGATATATTAACTTTTAGTTTTTAGCGAGTCATCTTTCATCTCTCGCTCTGCACTATGAATGATAGTTTTTGCTGACTAATTTTTCTCTGAAATTTAAGCTTCGTCCAGTTGATTTAAATGCCTGTATATAAATTGTTGTCGATGACATGCGAAGGATCTGACGTGGCTCAAGGTTTAAAGCCCCGTGTAAAAATTGTGACATCATGTTTGCTGATGTTAAAATCTTTACGAGAAGCGTGCTCAGTCTGAAAGATGTTCCGGGTGTAATTGTCCGTCGCTGTTTACTAGAAACACGTTAAAACTTGGACGTCTGGACAGCGTCAAGAGGTGTGGTCATGTGACAGTTCAAAGAAAACTCTACTGGGTTTTTGGGTGCCTGTGGGGAGTTTTTGCTAAACTCCTCGAAAGAAGTTGATGACCTCAGGTTTCTGTTTATTACAGCCTCCTTAGGTCAGTAGTTGGAACCAGACTGGTCAGCAGTGCATCCCCGAGTGATGTTTTAATTTTTTTCTCTTGTGCTCCAGGCTGTGCTTCTGATACGGCAGAATCCTTAAAATAAACACCTGTATTTGGATGATTCCTAGAAAGAATCTAGAAGAAGGATACCTGCAGATGACCATATGGAGCTGTTGTGGTTAAAGACAGGGATAGATAGCTTTTTAGAATAAGGCAGTGATGGAAATATGTTTTTATAAGTTCAGGGACAAACAAGAACTTAGTTAGGAAGGTATAGGTAAAGATAACATTATAAATGTCATGTATATTTGATGCATGAATGATGTTGGAGTGTGAGTGAGTGTCTGCTGTATGAATGACAGTGTGTGTTTGTTAATGTATAACTGATATGGGTTACTTTACAGTTGTATAAGATTGAAAACTGATAACTTTAGCAGCCATCTAGTTCAAAGTACAAGGTCAATCTGGAACGAGTTACCTCTGCTTGTCAGACAGGCCCCTCCCTCTCAGTTTTCAAGTCCTGTTTAAAAACTCTCTACTATTCAGTAGCTTTCAACACCAGATGATCTGTGTTTGATCCTGTATGCTCCACACTGGTTTGTCGTCATTATGTGCATCGTTTTTATGTCTATATTCTGATTTAGTTCATTTTGTATTTTGCTTTGTGTGTTACCTGTTTTTCTGTCTGTACAGCACTTTGGTTGGTCTTGTAGCTGTTTTAAGTGCTCTATAAATAAAGTGGAATGGTACTTAATAACATCAAATGTAGGACTCAAAAGGAAATAAATAAATAAACATGGCACAGAACAGCAGAAAAAACAGCAACAACTGCCATAATCCCTGACTCGCAGATCAAAAGTCTGAGTTGTGATGCCTTAAACCGATTCCTCTCCTGCATTGAAAGACAAATCCAGAAAAATGTGTAGAGCATCGAAGCGCCGGGGGGGTTTGAGAGTAGTTCTCATTTCCACGGACTCTTAAAAGCCACAAAAGTCAGAAACAAAACAAAACAAAAAAATAACCCAGAGGAATGTAGATGAAGATCCAGATTAGCTCCAGTGAAGCTCTAGTGCAGACAACAGTACTCCGAACAGAACCTCTGTGCCGAGAGAATTCCTGCACTTGCAAGCTGTGCTCAGCCGACCACTGAGGCTGGAAGTAGTGAAGATTTTTTCCAACATATTGGAGAGTGGACCTTCAGAGTACCAGCAAAAAACCACACAATGGTCCTGAATGAGTCCAAATAATCCAGAGGAATCCGAATAAGGGCAGCACGGTGGCGCAATTGGTAAAGCTGCTGCCTCTCAGCGAACTGGTCCCGGGCTCAAATCCCGGTCTGGGGACCTTTCTGGGTGGAGTTTGCATGTTCTCTCCGTGCATGTGTGGGTTTTCTCCAGATACTCCAGTTTCCTCCCACAGACCAAAAACATGCATGTTAGACTGATTGGTAACTTTAAATTGTCCTCAGGTGAGAGAGAGAGAGAATGGTTGTTTGTCTCGTTTGTCTCTATGTGTCCCTGTGATGGACTGGAGACCTGTCCAGGTGTACCCCGCCCCTCGCACAGTGATTGCTGGACATGGGCACCAGCAACCCCCGTGACCCAAAATGGAAGAAGTGGGTAAAAAATAATGGATGGATTGAATCCAGATGAAAAAAAGGTCAGATGAGCTCTGGGGAAGACAATGGACCTTCGAACAATGTCTCCCGCCCAAGACGACACCTGCTGTTTGGAAGTTTCTGTGGACTTTTTTCTTGCAAGTATCCAGAAGTCTGATACAAATAAATTGTTTATGTGAAAGGAAAACAATGTGTTAGATATTTATCTAGACTGGTCCTGGGGGTTTTGATCTACTCAAGGACAGGATTATAATGAAATTATGACCCAGTTCTGACTGGGTTAAACGGTGCCAGCAACTCTAAAAGAGTCT
Organism: Nematolebias whitei; assembly: GCF_014905685.2. Taxonomy (NCBI): domain Eukaryota; kingdom Metazoa; phylum Chordata; class Actinopteri; order Cyprinodontiformes; family Rivulidae; genus Nematolebias; species Nematolebias whitei. Next base: position 45,839,612 of record NC_056511.1, read on the forward strand.
CCCAGGGATTCAAGAGCCATCAAGGAATAGAGTTTATTTTTGCTTGCTACATCACGTAGAAAGGCTTTTGAAGCACCGTCTCATCTTTCCTTACACGTGAAATCACATAAGATCCGTTGAGATCACACTTAGTCACGCCCCTCATACACGTGACAGGTTGAGCTCCCCTTCTGCGAAGGAGGAGTCTAGGCCCTATAAATCAGTAATGACACGGGACATCAGCCCTTCCGGTTGCTGATCTTGTGTCATAGACCGGAGAGGCCAGCGCTGTAAACTGTAATCTTTTCCTGCCTTGATTTTAATACAATTGGTAAAACTGAATTCATGTTTCCTTGATTTATTTTTAGTGTGAGTTGCCGCTTCTGAGGGAGGTTCGAGCCGGGGGGGGGGGGGAGCGACGTTGGCTGGAGGCGGGTCCTGAGTCTGAGAGGAGGCCTGAGGCTCCCGGCTAGCAACAGCTAGCTGCAGTGACCGGTGACCTGCAGCCAGCCCGCGTTCGTAACAAATGCCACCCTATTTTTTAATGTAAGAACCTAAGAACAGGCTCCTGAACGCATCTTGCCGCGTTTTAATGAACTGTGATCGTCTTTTTAAGAGTCGGTGACAAAATAGATATATGGTGCGTTTATGAAGAAGCAGCTCAGTTATTAGGGCTTTGCTGACCATCAGTGTCTGTTCGGTGCGTTGAGTTTAAGCACCTTAAAAAGTGTTTAACAATAAAAATCAATGTTGTGAATTCAATGAATATTTACCATGTTTTAACTTGTGGTCACATGACCTCAATAAGAATTCTGGGTAAAATGTACAGATATTTAATTTTTTTAAATAATTTCAGTTGTGTAGGTGTTTAGCCCTGTTCTGTCCAGTGATTATGTTTAGATAATTCTTGTCTGCATTTTGTAGGTTGAATGGTTTTAACCTTGAGTCAGACAGCGAAGCATCATGAAGACTTACGACGATCCTGCAGTCTGAACGTGTGTTGAAAGCAAACTATATTCTGTGAAACACCATCTGGTGTGTAGGATCTGGGCCGAGTCCGTCCCTGAAACTGGGCCGACTCCCCACCATCGGCGCCTGGTTCTTTTATTCCCAGATGGAAAGGAAACTTGCTCTAACTCAAATAAATCAAGAGATATAATTTCCATTTACCAATTTAATGTTCATCAGGAAGGAAAAAGTTACAGGTTCAGCGCTGAGGCGTCCGTCCAACTAGTCTTAACCCGGCAGCGGAAGCAGAAGCCCCATGTAACAGAACGCCCCAGCTTATATTGGCCCTCGACTTTGCCTTCACATCCGGGAGCACAGCCTCTCAGAGTGTGTCAGTGGGGTGACCATGTGTGACGTCATTGGTCTTATCTGTTTCTGGATGGTGAAAAATGGGGTGAAATGCAAATCTAACTATATGATGGACGCCAGCAAAATAAAACAAATTACTCCATATTGTGTGTTGAAATATGGGAAGCTCACTCAGAGCAGCTGGGCCCGTCTCATCTGTAAAGAACCAGGCCATAACTGGGCCACCTCTGAGCAGACAAGACCGGGGGTCTCGGCATGATAAAGTAAGATAACTCTAACGGGTGGCTGATTCTTGTACTACAAGAAAGCTGCACACTGTCGGAGCTGGCTGGGCACAGATCCTGACAATGAACAGTGGACGCCTGTGGCTTTCTCAACTGTCTGTGTCACCTAATATTGTTTTATTGGGAGATTTTAACATTCATATTGACAATCTTAACTCCCACTCACCAATTATTTTTTTATCCTGCCTGGAGAGTTTTGGATTCAATGAACTTGTTGCTTTTCCCACCCATATCAGAGGCCATACATAAGCATGGCTTACCATTTAGAACTGATATTGTAAAATCATCCAAACCATCCATGATTTTCTTGTGTGTTCTTTTTAACTGCACTTTTTCCTGAGGACAGAAAGAAACATGTTTAGTCAAGCAAAGGAAAAACTGAACCAACTTACTCTGGCTTCTATAGTCTAGACACAAAATAGCACATTTGGCAGCTGGACGAGGAGCAAAAGACAGGCTGAGTAAAGCCCAAGTTAATTTCCTGGTTAAGATGAACTAATATTCGTCCTGATGCATGGTCAATAATCTACTAAACTAATATTACTGTAATTTATCACTTAAGATAACGATGCAACCCCAGCTTAACAAATTTGTTCACCAACAAAATCAAATAATGCCCAACAGCTTGTCATATCATTCAACCATTACCAAAGTTATGTGCCAGGTCATCTCTAACAATAATTATTTCTTAGCTCAGATCAGCAAGGTTCACGTGAACTGATTCATGTTCATACAAACCGGATTCCAAAAAAGTTGTGACACTAAACAAATTGTGTGGAGGTGCCAACATCTAATATTTTATTCAGAATAGAACACAAATCACAGATCAAAAGTTTAAACTGAGAGAATGTTTCATTTTAAGGGAAAAATCTGTTGTTTCCAAATTTCATGGCGTCAACAAATCCCCAAAAAGTTGGGACAAGTCCATTTTTACCACTGTGTGGCATCCCCCCTTCTTCTTACAACACTCAACAGACGTCTGGGGACAGAGGAGACCAGTTTCTCCAGTTTAGAAATGGGAATGCTCTCCCATTCATGTCTAATACAGGCCTCTAACTGTTCAATCGTCTTGGGCCTTCTTTGTCGCACCTTCCTCTTTATGATGCGGCAAATGTTCTCTATAGGTGAAAGATCTGGACTGCAGGCTGGCCATTTCAGTACCCGGATCCTTCTCCTACGTAGCCATGATGTTGTGACTGTTGCAGAATGTGGTCTGGCATTATCGTGTTGAAAAATGCAGGGTCTTCCCTGAAAGAGATGACGTCTATGGGAGCATATGTTGTTCTAGAACCTGAACATAGTTCTCTGCATTA
>NC_056511.1:45842604-45845972 GCF_014905685.2 Nematolebias whitei
CTCAGATTAAACTTTTGATCTGTCATCTATGTTATATTACGAATAAAATATTGACATTTGCCATCTCCACATCATTGCATTCAGTTTTTATTCACAATTTGTTTAGTGTCCCAACTCTTTTGGAATCTGGTTTGTAGATGAGGCTTCTTATGGATGTTGAATAGTTTGTCAGGGCTTTCTGTATGCTTACTGTAACTATTCTGAGCTAATCTAGTATCTGTAGGGGCGTCTGTTTTGTGTACATTAATCTCTTGCCTGCTATTCCCTCACAAGACCCAAGGTTTAAAACTGAGACCTCGAGAGTCATTTTTATCTAAGGGCAGCTCGAGGATTAAGAGTTTCAAACATGTGCACTAAGTGTTGACCTTAATATACTCTCAAGTTTTTATGTTGGTTCCTCCAACAGGCCAAAAATACAACTATTCAGCTGAAATCATTTTAACAGGTTTGTTCATTTCTTCTGCGATCTTCTGACGTTTGTTTTGTTTTGTGCAGCTGTTCTCCTTCAGGAATGTACTCTGAGTAAGCTGCTGGAGAATCAGAGTCAGCAGAACCCAAAGACTGCCAAAACCTCCTCCTGCACCCTTACAACAAAGGTTGTTTCGGAATCATTCCATCATTTCTTGCTTTCTGAGCAGCAGCACGGACAATGGCGTAAAGGCAGTCTGCTTCTTCTCCCTGGAGTGAAGAGGAGAGTAGAGGAACGCCGGGGGTCAGAACCGCTGCCCGGCACCCAGGATCTTGGATCAGTTTGTAACTTGGGGGACCATATTTTGAATCATCAACACATGGAGGGCCATGGACACCACCTCCACCTGTCCAGCTGCCATGAATGTTTGGAACTGGAGAACAGCACCATCTTGTCTGTTAAAAACGCCTCTGCAGAGAACATTCCTGACCTCCCTGACGATAACTTCACTGAACTGGACAGTATGGATGGGTGTGTAGATGAACTGGAGTATGATCCTAAAGAGGGATGTGGCCAAGGCACTGACTGTACACGTAAACCACCAAATGTTCTGGTGTACACAGGTGGCTGCCAGCAGCGCTTCCAGGTAGTTCATCAACTATTAACAGAGTGTATAAATGATGAAACCAACATCATCTACCCCCTCCTGCCACAGCAGGCACTAACTGATCCTTGGCTGGACAACACCAGGCTCCTGGTCCTGGCAGAGGAGGAACCTCTAACTCCTGAGCTTCAGACACGTTTTCTCACCTACCTGAGTGAAGGTGGAAAAGTTTTGGGCTTAGGCTCCACCCTGTGCCCAGCAGGTCTTAATCTGGAAATCAGGGAAAGACAACAGCTGCAGGTCAGACAGCTGGTTTTTACCAGGGAGGACAGCACAGAGCTGAAACTGAGCATCATAACATGTGAAAACGTCTACATCAGGGATCCTCAGGGTGGAGGAGAGGTGGAGCTGTGGGGGGAGCTGCAAAGTGACCTCCCACAGCAAAGGGACATGGTTATTGTTAGGGTGACCCACGGCGCTGACGGAGGAGAAGCTGTTCTCTGTCAGGTACAAATTTTATTATCACTATTCGTTATTGTCTTTGACGTACATCTAGAACTTTCTGAGCTGACCCAATTTAAGTCGGCGTTTCTTTATTGTTTTTTATTTTTTATTTTATGATGTACACAGGGTCCCAGTTACATCCAACAAAAAAATGTAAAAGAAAAACAGTAAAAACGTCAAAGATATGAACTAAGAAAAACATCAACTAAATATACACTAAGCACTAACAGCATAAAAACATTACATCTAACAGCAGCACGAACATGAGTCTGTGAGCAGATGAGCACACATGAACACAGCAACATGAAACAGATCAGCAGCAACATGAAACAGATCAGCAGCAACATTGAAACATATCAGCAGCAACATGAAACAGATAAGCAGCAACATTGAAACAGATCAGCAGCAACATGGAACAGATCAGCAGCAACATGAAACAGATCAGCAGCAACATTGAAACTGATCAGCAGCAACATGGAACTGATCAGCAGCAACACAATGTGATTTTTCACAGTGATTATTCTGGTTAGAGATTCATGAGTCTAACAGCCTCAGGGTAGAAGCTGTTCCTCAGTCTAGTGGTTCTACACTTAATGCTCCTCAACCTCCTTCTTGAGGGGAGCGGGGCAAAAAGTGTGTGTGCTGAGTGAGTGTGGTCCTTCATGATGCAGGTGGCCCTCTTCCTGCATCTGGAGGTGTAGATGTCTGTGATGGTGGGGAGACTGACTCCACAACATCTTCTGTGCAGCCTTCACCACTCTCTGCAAAGTTTTTCTTTTTTTAAGACAGCCAACACAGCTAAGCAACCGTAGCAAACTCAAAAATGGCCTTGTTCAGTTTTACAAATATTGAGCTATACGTGGGTGTAGTGGTTGCAGAACGTCACCTCCAACACACATTCTTGATCAATAAAGTTGGTATATCAGTACGCTGCGCCATATTGTGGTTGGACTTGTTTGAGGGAGTTTTCACAATGTGTGGAAATGTTTGCAGGTGTTCTGTCTCCTCCCACAAATCTCAGTGCATCTGTGTCACATGGATTTTGACTTGTTTAGAAACAATTTGCAACACAGCCATACTGTAGTCCGTAAATGTTTGACAAGTTATTGTGAGCATCTGGATGGAACCTCTCTTGAACCCGTTCTAATTTAATGTTGTTCTAGTGCTACAGCTGTATTTTGTTGTTTTGTAAAATGGTGTATGTATTTGTAACTTGACACTACATGTCAAGGATCATGCTCGGTAATCTGGGTAAAAAAATCCAGCAATGTTCAGTCAGGTCATCTGGACAGTTTCTTTTTTTGTGGTTTTGATGTTTTTTCCTGGATTATTGAGCATGAACCTTTATCTTAAACTACTTTGTCTGTGGCTGCCTGCGAGGAGAGGGCGGCCCCAGAAACCATCTAATCACCAGCAAACTGGAGTTCACTGCTTAGTGGGGAAACGGTTTATTTGTGACTCCTCAGATTGATGAAGCCTTCCAGATGAAGTGTGAAACGTCTCAACAAAAAAAGAAACCGGCCAGATGACCTGACTGAACACTGCTGGACTGACACAATATGCATTGTTTGCACTTGTAAAATAAAGTTTGCATCCTAGTGTTTATTCTAAAGATGTTCCTTTGGACTCATTGGAGGTTCCCCCCAGAATTCTTCTGTTGACACCTGTGTTCATATTTGACTGGTGTACTGGCCCAGTACAACTCCCACCTACTGGCCCAGTACAACTCCCACCTATCACTCTTCCTGAAGCAAGTCACACTGACAAGATGAAGTGCTTAACACTACTCAGGTGTCCCCGCCCCACCAGGTGTCCCTCCCCACCAGGTGTCCCCTCCCCACCAGGTGTCCC
>NC_056511.1:45845982-45847870 GCF_014905685.2 Nematolebias whitei
ACCAGGTGTCCCTCCCCACCAGGTGTCCCCTCCCCACCAGGTGTCCCCTCCCCACCAGGTGTCCCTCCCCACCAGGTGTCCCCTCCCCACCAGGTGTCCCCGCCCCACCAGGTGTCCTCTCCCCACCAGGTGTCCTCTCCCAACCAGGTGTCCTCTCCCAACCAGGTGTCCACGCCCCACCAGGTGTCCCCTCCCCACCAGGTGTCCCCTCCCCACCTCACTGGAAAAGTGGGTAAAAAACAAACAAACTGCTGAGTTGTGGTATTTTATTGTGACCAGTTGAGCAATAAATGGCCTGTGAGGTTCAGGGATACACCCCACCACACTAATCAATCTACATGATTTATTTTCTCCAACTGCGTCAATCAGCACGTTAATGTGCACGACACAGAGCCTCAGTGCATGTGTGTTGAAGCTATGGGACGAGGTCAGCAGCAAAATAATGCAGGACAGTGTTGTTTGTTTGTTGGCTGCTCCAAACTGCAGAGTCGTGACTTCATTCTTTTTATGACACGTTCACTTGAGTCCAGTCGTAAGGTCATCAAACAAAGTTCAGTGTTAACACTTAAACAAGTCTCAACCCTTACACATTCACTTTGAATAATAATGAAGACACGTTTAGGTTTTATTCATGCATTTGTGTGTATGTTTCTGCAGGTCCGTTTTGACATTGGACCAGGTTCCCACGGTTTGGATTCAGAAGACTCTGAAGAGCTGAAGGTCAGCAGTTCCCTGCGACATGAAATCCTGACAGAGATCATCACCTCTCTGGGTCTCAGCTGTGAACCAAACCAGACTCCAGTCCTGAGCCCAGTTCACTTGCTGGCCACAACTTCAGTAAGTCTGCATTTGTAAAGTGACACCTCCTGACTAAGAGAACATGTCAGACACCGTAAAGCTCAATATTTTATTTGGCTTTGAGATGTTTTCGTGTAAAAGACATTACGTAGATATAATAAATTATGTAGATTACAAGTGCAAACACAAGAAGATACAAACGGATGTTACTTTTGGCACAGATTCATAGTGTAATCTGAATGTTTCCTTTTTGAATAATTGAAGTTTGAGCCCAAAATCTTAACATGAGGTATAAAAGTGTCTTAATTTGATGTTGTGTTCAAACACAATTTGAAAATCTGCTTGAAGGGCTGAATTATCGTATAGCGTGAGAATTAAATCTCTCAACCCGTGTTATTTTCCAGTTTTACCCCCTCCCCTTTTAACTTTCCCTGTAAAAATTTTATTCTAGAAGTTCTAGAACTGCACCGCTCCAGGTGTCTGCATGTTGGAGCAGCTCTGTTACTTTCATTCTGAGATTTTGTTTTTGGAAACTTTAATTCCTCTTTTTCTGGATGTAAATCACATTTTTTTGGATGATTGTTTCCTCTGGTATCAGATGCTGTGCAGCTGGAAGGATTTTTACTGAAACTTTTTTAGTTTTGGACATTTGTTATGATGCGTAACCATGGCAACAAGGCAGTTTTCTACAACCAACAGCTGATTAACATCTCAAAAGCTCAAATAATATCTCAACTACAGCCCCATATCTCAAATGAGTTGAAAAGGATGTTCCGTGGACGCATTCTCATCTACCTGCCAGCTGTGCTCGAGTACCTGACCACTGAGATCCTGGAACTAGCAGGAAACTTGGCTCATGACAGCGGAAGGACGGGATCGTCCCTCGGCACCTACAGTTGGCTGTCCGCAGCGACGAGGAGCTCGGCAGACTGCTGGGAGGAGTGGCCATCGCTCTGGGAGGAGTTCTGCCCAGCATTCAGGCGGTCCTACAGTCCGGGGGAACCGAGAGGCCAGCAGAGTCTGGGTGGACGGATCGGACGGCATCTGCAGCCAGTTTCTTAGGATCCACTGTGAGATGGACCTTTACAAG
>NC_056511.1:45847970-45856857 GCF_014905685.2 Nematolebias whitei
GCTCTGGATGTTTCTACTCCAGACTCAGTCCACTGCTTCCGCAGGTCCCCCAAGGTCTGGAATCGGCCCTTCTCCACAATCCTCCTCAGGGTCCGGTCACCTCTTCTCGTTGTGCAGCGTTTTCTGCCACACTTTTCCCTTCCCACAGACTTCCCACTGAGGTGCCTTGATACAGCACTCTGGGAACAGCCTATTCGTTCAACAGTTTCTTTCTGTGTCTTACCGTCTTGCTTGAGGGTGTCAATGATGGCCTTCTGGACAGCAGTCAGGTCGGCAGTCTTACCCATGATTGCGGTTTTGAGTAATGAACAAGGCTGGGAGGTTTTTTTTTTCTATTGGACCTTATTGGGTCAGTACAAGTCGGACCGCTTCATTTTTCGTTTCCACAGTGCCCCTTTATGCTTTCAGTACAGGTTCCAGTGGGGGAGGTGTTCAAATTCACGTCACGTGCCTCTCACCAGCTGTTGGTAGTGAGAAGCTGAAATGTTGGTTACATACTGTAACCCCAGATTCTATGAGTATAGGTGCAGCCCTTTAAGGCTGTCGCTATTGTGTGTATCCCTTCGCGCGCAGCACAGCACTGAAAACTTTAGTCCACGCCCACCTGCTGTGTAGGCCTCATCCCCTGTCCATATAAATTACGGTGAGGCGGGTAATCGGCTCCCAAATAGCTTTTTCTTCAGCCATTTAGGAACCAGTAAGGCCCAGAGTTTAAAGGGCTACGCCTATACTCATAGAATCTGGGGTTACAGTACGTAACCAACGTTCTATTTCGTATAGGCTTCGCCCTTTAAGGCTATCGCTAGTGGGTTAAAGGTGAAGTAGGATGTAATCTATGCCTCACTGTGTCCATTCAGACACAACATGAAGCACCGAGGTAGCTGAGCATCCGCTCGGCCGCTCGTCTTCCGTCACTACGCTCTCCAGGAGGGAGGTGGCAGCTCCACATCGCCTTTCTCGGAAGAATCATTCGATTCACTGCGTGACTGCATCAAAGAAGGCGGTGGCCTTGTCCCACGCATAGCGTCCTGCCACAGAAAAAACACTGAGCGGAGCTGCTGCCAACAACGCCTTTTTCAAGGGAATCATCCGATTCACCGCAAGGAAAAATCGTTAGAAACGACGATGGCATCATCCAGCGGGTAGCGGCCCGCCACGGAAAAGCACTCCTCGGTGCTTACCTTGAACAAGGCTGCCCGTCTCTGCTTCTCCTCGGGGAGGAAGTGCTCACCGGGACGGCAGGAGGTTGGCGTGGCGGAGACCCAGGCATCCTTAGCAAAGGTCGTGCCGGTCAAAGCTGGACAACTTTTCCTCCTTCGTTATTCTGACAGTGCTAGCTAGCTGGCTGAAGAAAAAATGGGAGCCGATTACCCAGTCTCACTGTAATTTATACGGACCGGGGGTGAGGCCCACTCAGTAGGTGGGTGTGGAATAAAGTTTTCAGTGCTGCGGTGCGCTCGAAGGGATAAACCCACTAGCCTTAAAGGGCGAAGCCTATACAAAATAGAACAGGTTTCAGTACAGGATAATTTATTTTGAAATTTCTGATAAATTAAAAAGAGTACAGATTATTAAAATGATCAAATTAAACATTTCAATCATTTTAATAATCTGTACTATTTAATTTATATTAAAAAATAATCATAATAACATATAATATAATATGTAATTTTTACTTTCTGTGAGCTTTAAACAAATCCAACAAGCTGTTCATATGTTGCCAACAGACATTCAATCCAAGTTTACATATACAGTTGTCCCTCGCTACTTCACAGTTTGTTCATCGTAGAGTCGCTCTATCGAGGTTTTTCAAAATAAGATTGGACATGAAACACAACTGGCTGATTAATGGATGAACCGCATGATCGACATGGAATTTTTATTTAAAATAAATTATTTTAAATTATTTACCACCTGCTGCACATTTGTGCAGCCCAGAGCTACAGAAAAAGCTTTTTCCTGCACTTTTGTGTAGCACATATTGCAGGATAAAATTCCTGCTGCAGCTGATCAGCTGATCACCATGCAGAGCAGAGAAGTGGGTGTAGCCAAGAGCGCTTGCAGGTGGCAAAAAGCAGAGGAGGCAGAGAGCTGAAATCATGACATTCTGTGCTCTTTTAGAGCGTTCAGAGTTCAGAAATATCCATCCATCCATTATCTTTATCTGCTTCTTCCATTTTGGGTCACGGGGATTGCCAGTGCCCATGTCCAGCAATCACTGTGCAAGGGGTGGGGGACACCCTGGACAGGTCTCAAGTCCATCACAGGGCCACATAGAGACAAACGAGACAAACAACCATTCACTCTCTCACTCACACCAAGGGACAATTTAGAGTTATCAATCAGCCTAACATGCATGTTTTTGGTCTGTGGGAGGAAATCGGAGTACCCAAAGAAAACTCACGTATGCACGGAGAGAACATGCAAACTCCACCCAGAAAGGCCTCCAGACAGGGATTTGAACCAGGGACCTGTTCGCTGAGAGGCAGCAGCTCTACCAGTTGCGCCACCGTGCTGCCCTGGTTTAGAAACATTGTTTAGAATATTGCAAGTGTGTGGAAAGGGTTATATTTTTTATTATATATATATATATATATATATATATATATATATATATATATATATATATATATATATATATATACAGTGCCTTGCGAAATTATTTGGCCCCCTTGAACTTTTCAACCTTTTGTCACATTTCAGGCTTCAAACATAAAGATATAAAATTTTAATTTTTTGTGAAAAATCAACAAGTGGGACATAATCATGAAGTGGAATGAAATTTATTGGATGTATCAAACTTTTTAACAAATAAAAAACTGAAAAGTGGGGCGTGCATTATTATTGGGCCCCTTTACTTTCAGAGCAGCAAACTCAGTCCAGAAGTTCAGTGAGGATCTATGAATGATCCAATGTTGTCCCAAATGACTGATGATGATCAATAGAATCCACCTGTGTGTAATCAAGTCTCTGTATAAATGCACCTGCTCTGTGATAGTCTCAGGGTTCTGTTCAAAGTGCAGAGAGCATCATGAAGACCAAGGAACACACCAGGCAGGTCCGAGATACTGTTGTGGAGAAGTTTAAAGCCGGATTTGGATACAAAAAGATTTCCCAAGCTTTAAACATCCCAAGGAGCTCTTTGCAAGCAATCCTATTGAAATGGAAGGAGTATGAGACCACTGCAAATCTACCAAGACCCGGCCGTCCCTCTAAACTTTCATCTGGAACAAGGAGAAGACTGAGCAGAGATGCAGCCAAGAGGCCCATGATCACTCTGGATGAACTGCAGAGATCTACAGCTGAGGTGGGAGAGTCTGTCCATAGGACAACAATCAGTCGTACACTGCACAAATCTGGCCTTTATGGAAGAGTGGCAAGAAGAAAGCCATTTCTCAAAGATATCCATAAAAAGTGTTGTTTAAAGTTTGTCACCTGGGAGACACCAAACATGTGGAAGAAGGTGCTCTGGTCACATGAAACCAAAATCCAACTGTTTGGACACAATGCAAAACGATATGTTTGGAGTAAAAGCAACACAGCTCATCACCCTGAACACACCATCCCCACTGTCAAACATGGTGGTGGCAGCATCATGGTTTGGGCCTGCTTTTCATCAGCAGGGACAGGGAAGATGGTCAGAATTGATGGGAAGATGGATGGAGCCAAATACAGGACCATTCTGGAAGAAAACCAGTTTGAGTCTGCAAGAGACCTGAGACTGGGACGGAGATTTATCTTCCAACAAGAAAATGATCCAAAACATAAAGACACATCTACAATGGAATGGTTCACAAATAAACGTATCCAGGTGTTGGAATGGCCAAGTCCAAGTCCAGACCTGAATCCAATCCAGAATCTGTGGAAAGAGCTGAAGACTGCTGTTCACAAACGCTCTCCATCCAACCTCACTGAGCTCCAGCTGTTCTGCAGGAAGAATGGGCAGAACTTCAGTGTCTCCATGTTCAAAACTGATGGAGACAAACCCCAAGAGACTTGCAGCTGGAACTGCAGCTGGAACTGCAGCAAGAGGCGGAGCTACAAAGTGTTAACGCAAGGGGGCCCAATAATACTGCACGCCCCACTTTTCAGTTTTTTATTTGTTAAAAAAGTTTGACACGTCCAATAAATTTCATTCCACTTCACGATTGTGTCCCACTTGTTGTTGATTCTTCACAAAAAATTAAAATTTTATATCTTTATGTTTGAAGCCTGAAATGTGGCAAAAGGTTGAAAAGTTCAAGGGGGCTGAATACTTTCGCAAGGCACTGTAAGTAGGTTGTTTGAGTCCTAAGAGCTTACTTCTCCTCTTCTTCACTTTTCTTCACTTCTCATCTCTCCTCTTCATCTGAGGGTCTTCCTCAGACTGCAACTTTCAACCACACCTCTAACTTGAAAGGGTGGTCGATTTGAACCAATCAGAATGAAAGGGCCGGACTTTTATCAACTAAATAAAGTATTATTTTAATCTGCTCTGTTGAAAATGTCATCAAAGAAAAAAATGTGACACTTCTGCCAACTGTGAGATTATAAACCAATAAAACACGTTGTTAACCTTGTAAACAGAAAACAAGTTTGCAAACTTTTGGCTACATGTATTCCGGTCAGCTGTAAGAGAAACAAGCCAAGTTACTAGTTGTTCCCAGCAAACAATTCTTTCATTACAGGAAAACATTACTTTCCAGAATGTGAATAAAAGTCTGTCAGTTTTCTGCATGCAGAATAGAGGGACTTAGGTGTCGGACTGCAAAGGAATTCTTTCAACAGGGACAAGGCTTTTCTGTTATCAGCCTGATTTACAGTCGTTTGTTGGATGTTGGTACAAGGTGATACCAGAATTTCCTGTGTGATATGTACTAACTCAAAACATCCGTTTTGGGTTCACAGAAAGGGCTTTCAGATATTATCAGATGGATCAGGTAATTTGGCTGTCTTTGCAAACCATAAGTCTCTTTTGGACATTTTCCAGACTTAGGGATGCTGAGAAAAGGTTTAAACTGTCCCAGGTCTGAAACGGGGGTGGGGGGGTGTAATGTCTCAGTTGTTGTTCTTTAAGAGAGAGGAATTTCCTTTTTTTATTTAAGGGACATCTTTACAGAATGAACTTTGTTCCAATTATCAGAAAAATAATTGAATGTTATAACAATTTCAAAGTCAGGCATGCATGTATATCTCTACACCCGACACATTTCCTTCCTCGTGTTCTTCGACTAACAGTGGCACAATTTCCACCGGCACCCTGTTTGTCAACAGCACCGGTGGTTGCCATTGTTAACCGGGTCTCGACCAGTCCGATATGGTTTCGCATTGATGAACTAGCATTATAGTTTAGGGAAAATTGTTTTACGTCTTATGCTCTTCCTGACACAACCCTCACCTTTTACCTGGGCGAGATACACTGGCTTGTGGTCCCTAGTGGCTGGTTTGTGTCAAACCTTAGTACCTGTTATTTATTGAGTTATTTATTTTTGTCTTTACATCTGAACACTTCTTGACAAACTGGTTTAAAAGTAAATAAATATAAAAACAATTTTTACTTTACTTTGGTTGTACCGCTAATGAAAGTAATTTTTAAATATCATGGTTTTGATGGCCAGATCCAACACTTGACAAGACTAATGTACTATAACAGCTTTATTAATAATGGAATAACTTCAGATGCTAATTTTTATGTTCCACACAGGAGGCCAGGAATATCTTCCTGAAGTGGCTCCAGACATGTGCAGATTGTGATAACGTCCTTAGATTCTCCAAGGCCTCTTTCAAAATGGTGTCCTCTTCTGAACTCTGTGATGACGCCCTTCCTGGGGGCTGCCTGGCCTTGATCACAGAGTGCCAGGAATTTGACCACTTCGATATGGAGATTTATTCCAAAAATCTGCAGACCAGCCATCTTGGGCACACCCTGCTGTATGCTGAGATTGTCACTTCTACAATGGACCTCTTAGAAGGGTAACCAATTATTTTCTATTCTCTAACTATTTTCTAAACATTTTTCATTTTTGATTACTGCTTTCCCCCCAAAAAAATATATTGGTATTTGTAACCAAACACAAGTGTAGTTAGACTTGTTTGGATTGATCTTACAGAAGACATGTAAAACCACAGTTTACTGACTTACCAAGCAGACTGTTGACTTCAGTCATTCATTCAATCAGATGTAAGAGACAGACACATGTCCAAATGTCAGGTGAATGCAAATGTAAAGAAGACAAGTAAGCTTTATTGCAGAATGCATGTTGCTTATTCTATATCTCTTAAACAGTGTTTAGACTTACACATTGTGCAGATTTCCTTCAGTAAATGTTAAAGTAAGGTTAGCTGCTGAGCTCAGGTTCAAAACAAATTGTAGAACAAGTTTGTAGGCTGAGTTAGAATGTCGAAGGTTTGGAAATATGAGCTCATCAAACACCTAAACATTCAACACCAAGGTCATTTTGCAAAGGTTATATAAGTTCCAACTAGGGGTGGGCGATATGGCTCAAATATAATATTGTGATATTTCAGAACATTCTGACGATAACGATAAATGTCGTGATATAACAAAAAAAAAACAGAAATCATAGTTCTTCATTTGACAAAATGAACTTGTTGCTTGCATTATTATATATGTAAAAAAAACAAGGGTTAATTTTACTTACTGCAATTACTTTATTTAGATTATGTAGATATTATTTTACCTTATGACGTGAACGGACAGCTGACGTGGCAGCAACAACTGAAGCGTGAAGCATGTTGAAGTGTGTTGGTAGCTGAACAAAGGGAACAATATTTATGCCCTCTGTTAATAATAATTGGTGAATATCTGAAAAATATTCAGGCACATTGAAAAGTGTTCGAGATGGGACCAAAAAAGAATCAGGCAATGGAGGATTTGGACGATATTAAAAAGGCGCTGGACTTCCTGTCAGAGGAGGTCTCTGCTGTCAGGCTTCAGCAGAAAATGATCTTGGACTTAGTTGATGGGGTTAAATCACTTAAACTTCATAATGCTGAAAAAGACAAACGCATAACATTCTTGGAGAACCGTGTCGGAACTGGAGCAGTACACGCAAAAGAACAACGTAATCATCACCGGCCTGCGTGTTAAACCTCGCACGTATGCACGGGCGGTTACAGCGGAGGTAGCGGGACTGCAGATGAGAAATTGTCGGATTCCGTTGAGCAACAGGTGACTTCTTTTCTCCTGTCCAAGGGAATAGAAGTTGAAAAGAACATCGTCGAAGCCTGTCATCTGCTGCCCAGGAGGAGCAGCAATGACAAACCAGCCATCATTATGAGGTTTGTCAGCATTAAACATCAAGCAGAGTTGCTAAAACAAGGGAAGAAGCTGAGAGGACCGGACGTTTACATTAACGAACATCTGTCTAAAAGAAACGCGAACATCGCCAAGAAAGACCGGTTCCTGAAGAAGCAAGGGAAGATCCAGGCTACATGGACTTCAAGTTGAAAAAAAAAAACCGCACAGTTTTGATAACTTTTCATCCCCCGTGCCTTTTGAACAAAATGGCCAAGTTTGAAAGCAGTTGAGTGAAATCCCTAGGAGGAGTTTGTTCAAATGCGGAGGCTGTAAACCGCCAAAAAGGTGTGAAATTTGGGACGGCATTCCAAAATGGCCGCCTTCCTCTTTATCGTACAACGTTGGTGGCAGAGGGTTTTCTGTGCATCTTGGGGAGTTGGACAAGTGTACCAAATTTCATGATTTTACGACAAACTAAGGTTAATGCGGAGGGTATTCAGAAAATTTCCAGGTGACGCTCTTGATCTGTTTCTGTTGCGATTTTTGCGATGCCCTCAAAATACAGAATTTTTCACCAGTCCTGATGCATCTGCCAAATTTGGTGAGTTTTGGGATATGTTAAGGCCCCCAAAAGGCCAATTCATTTGACAGAAAAATTGCTCGGGCATAATGAA
Source organism: Nematolebias whitei (assembly GCF_014905685.2). NCBI lineage: Eukaryota > Metazoa > Chordata > Actinopteri > Cyprinodontiformes > Rivulidae > Nematolebias > Nematolebias whitei. The sequence goes on from NC_056511.1 coordinate 45,855,885, forward strand.
CTGAGTGATTACAATAGACCTTCGCAGCGCTTCGCTGCTCGGGCCTAATTAAATCAAAGGAGGAAAAGGTTACAGTTTAGAGCGCTGGCCTCTCCGTTCTATGACGCAATCATAAAACCGGAAGGGCCTATGTCCCGTGTCATTATTCATTTATAGGGTCCTAGACTCCTCCTCTACAGAAGTTGGAGCGCAACCTGTCACGTGTATGAGGGGGCGTGACTAAGTGTGATCTCAATGGATCTTATGTGGTTATGACGTGAAAGGAAATATGACACGGTGTTTCAAAAGCTTTTCTGCATGATGTAGCAAGCAAAGATAAACTCTATTCCTTAACAAGTATTGAATCCCTGGGAGACTCTTTTTAGAGTTGCTGGCCCAGTTTAACCCAGTCAGAACCAGGTCATGATTTCATTATATTCCCTTCTCTGAGCAGATCAAAACCCCCAGGACCAGTCTAGATAAATATCTTAACACCAGTCAGCATCAGGTGAAAAGGAGGAACCCAGACCCAGACCAGTGGTCATTCCATATGTTGAGGGGGTATCAGAGAAACTGAGACGTTTATTTTCTAAACATAACGTCCCAGTGGCTTTTAAACCCCAAAATACATTAAAGACTGGTTCATCCCAAAGATCCAGTCCCCCGGCACAAACAGAGTAATGTTGTGTATGTTGTTCAGTGTCAGGAGGGTGATCAGTCTTACATCGGGGAAAACTAAACAGCCACTGGCCAAAAGGATGGACCAGCACAGAAGATCAACATCATCAGGCCAGGACTCTGCGGTCTACACTCATCTCCAGGCCAGCGGTCACTCTTTCAGGGATGAAGATGTTCACATCCTGGACAGAGAGGAACGATGGTTTGAGAGAGGAGTAAAGGAGGCCATCTTTGTGAAAAGAAATCGTCCATCATTAAACAGGGGCGGAGCCTCCGGGTTCAACTGTCCCCCTCTTACAATGCTGTGATTGCTAGT
>NC_056511.1:45856867-45865418 GCF_014905685.2 Nematolebias whitei
TAAACAGCCATCAGGTGCTAATGATCCATTGTTAGGCTGATGGTCCTTCTTGAGCATGTGAGCAGCTGGTTCTGGTTGTCAGCAGCAAACTGGTTGATCCACTCTGAGAAGGTGCTATTTATAAGACTGAGCTGAATACAGCTCCTCAGACTGAGGAAGTCCTCAGGATGAGAGACGAAACTTTTCTATATTTTTTGTTTGTTTTGTTTTTTGAATGTCCAGAGGACCAGATTTAACTTTGTTAGATCCTCACATTGTATTGTAAATAACAAGTGGAATCGTGGATGAGTTACTTGTAGAAACAGCACTGTAAATAAGTCATTTTTACTCTCTTTCCTAACATGTTAGACTGATTGGTAACTCTGAATTGTCCCTAGGTGTGAGTGAGAGAGTGAATGGTTGTTTGTCTCTATGTGTCCCTGTGATGGACTGGAGACCTGTCCAGGTGTGCCCCACTTCTCACATTGACTACTGGAAATAGACACCAGCTCCCCGAAACCTTTCACAAAAAAAGGGGGGTGGGGGGTAAAGAAGATGGATGTATGGATGGATGGATGGATGGATGGATGGATGGATGGATGGATGGATGGATTACTTGTTTTATATCGACACATTTTCAATTTTTGTTTGTCATATCCTTGGCTTAGCTTTTATTTGTCACCTGTATGAATGCATTTTCTTTTTTCATTTTTCTTTTAAAGTTCATGCAAAGCAGCACAACTATTGTTTTGTGCACGTGTGCGCACACACATACACATGCACATTTGTCTTTCTATCTTTACAGGAACTTTGCTTAGTTAGGGGCGGCTGTGGCTGAGTGGTTAGAGCAGTCGTCCTCCAATGCAAGAGTTGGCAGTTCGATTCCACCTGTAGTCACATGCTGAAGTGTCCCTGGGCAAGACACTGAACCCCTCATAGCCTCTGATGTGTGTCCCATCAGTGTCTGAATGTGATAAATCTCTGTCTCATTAGAATGATTTGTTCATTATCTTTGTAGAGATCTAGTATAGAGCTGTATGAATGGGTAAATGAGGCACAGATTGTTGTAAAGAGCTTTGAGTGTCTTGAACAGACAGAAAGGCGCTGTATAGGTGCAGTCCATTTGTATTGACTTCCATTCATTTTTCATTCATTTCTATAGCCTAACCCTGACCCTTTTTTCATTCAACCTTTATTTATACAGGTTAGTCTCGTTGCACCTCAAAGACTCATTTACAAGAGAGATGTGTAAACCTGTAAACCTAATCATTACCAGTACATACCTAACCATTACTAGTAAACCTAACCCATCCTCAATTCAGATCTTAGTCCTTAACCTAACCCCTAACCCACCAACGTGTCTTTCTTCTTATGGAGTCCATAAGGAGCAGCTGGTCCTCACAATGTAATATATGTTGGAAAAATGGACCTTACAAGATAACACACACACACACACAATGTTTAAGGTGCTCTTTTTCCTAAGTCTGTTTATTCACAAGTTTCTACGTCTCGGCTCAGTCAATGTTTTTACAAGTGACTAATTTCCATATCTTGACTGGTCTCTGTGTGTTTTAGTAAGGGGCTACATGTGTGGACATGTTTATTTGAGAACGAAGTTGGAATAAGAAATTACAGCGAGCACTTTGCAGGTCCACATAACGTAATGATTCTTTTCCTGCTCTGTTGAACTTGATCTTTGTGCCTGGAGCAACACTTCCAGCATGCTCACTTCTTCACAGATGAATTCAAAGCTCAGGCAGGAAAACTCAACAGTCCTTTTTATTTTCTGGAGCTGTTAATTCATGTTGAAAAGATCTTTTGCATTCCTCCAGTTTTTAAAACTTTGTGTATTACTTAAAAAGTACAAAGTGTACAGTTGAGTGGCATATTCTCTTACAATAAAAAAAATCATGTTTCACAGTTTGATTCCTTTTAAATAGGGAGTCATTTATTTCAATCAGCTTTTGTGCAAAACACCTCTAAGTTTTTTTGTTTTATCTTGTTTATTGACAAGTAATCCAAAAGATTTACATACAATGTTCTGAATTAGAATTATTTTTTGTTTTTTTTGGGGGGGTGTATATAGCAGGTTTGGTGTTCAAAAATGAATTTCTTGTAACTGAGGCCATAACTTAAACCACAAAAACCCCATTGACCCAGCTGACCTCTTGTTCTCTACCTACAATTATAACAAATTGTAAGCAGATGCCCCATGTCTTCATTTCTTATTCTGGAGAACATATGGTGCTCTGTTTAACTTTATGTTTTTGGTCCAATGAAAAAAAATGCTGCACCAGGAGGTGCTGAGACTTTTACCAGTTCTGGACATGAACAATACAGTTTTAGTATTTGAGGCAGTCCCAGTAATTAAGATGCATTTGGTCCATGTCTTCTTGAGACATCCATACTACTCATAGACTAAATAAATCCAGCAAGGTTTGTCTTTACACACGACTTATCTGTTATTTTATTGTTTTTGAAGACTCACTAACTTTTATTAAATTTCCTTATAAACAGCAGCACAGAGCTTGTTGCTGTTTATAAGAGGAGTGGGGGAGATCAAGTCCTTTCTGGCCACAGAACAGTCATCAAGCTCTTTGTGTGTGTGTGTGTGTGTGCGTGTGTGCGTGCGTGCGTGCGTGTGTGTGTTTCTTACCATTGAGAGAAATCGACATTCCATAATGTGGATCAGCATCAGAATTTACTGAACTGATTGTCACATTTTGCGACTACTCGCTTCAGCCCTATGGTGCTCTTAAGCTTTCTGTCATTTTTCTTATGTTGGCAAACTTTGACCTTAGGGTGAATCTGCTGAGACATCCGCTCCTGGCAACATTTGCAGTTTGTTTGTTCAGTTTGCTAAACTGGACAAACAGTTTCTTTTATAGAGGTTCTCACACTGATGATGAGTTTATCACCTGCTCGCTGATGCTGCTGAACATTAATCCTGTGGAAGCAGCAGAGGGGACTCACTCACACAAGGTGTTTCATTGAAAATGTGCTTCATTATAATGCAAGAACCTCAATAAATATTTTCTGTTAAGTCAGATCTCTGGTTACCATTCTCGCTCACCCTCCTAAATATTTCTCCTTGACTTATTTACTGATTTGATGTTGTCTTCTGTCAGATCCTCATTCTTTGTCAAAGGATGCAAACCAAGGTCGTTTGTCAGTGCCTTAGCTGCCATCTTTCACAATAAGCTCCTATACTGCTTTTGGGGGAATTATAATTTTAGCAGTTCCCCAGTAAACAGGATTACCTCTTTTAATAAGATTTCCAGATTAGCTTGTCTTCTCCAATTGATTATTCCTGTAATGCTGATGAATGATCAATGCAAATGTGCTTATGCAGAGTTAATCCTGTTTTAAAAACGAGCATTGATGGGAGAAATAATCTTTTTAACTTAAAAGTTATGGGGGTTACAGAGGGAGTGTAAATGGCATCTTAGAAAAATGACATCTCTAAACTAATGTTAGTAAATCTAAAATCTCATTTTATTTTAGTCAGTTTTCATCTTTCTGAAACAACTCTTATTTTCAAAATCATATTTTTTATTTTATTTTTTAATCAGTCTTTATTGAATTTTGTGTTTTTTGAACATACAACAACATACACACAAATGAATTAAGCAGGCATTGACTTGTTTTCTACAGACAACACAAATGGCTGCCAAGTGTCCCAATATCTTTTAACAGAACCCTTCAGGGTATATCTGATTTATTTTTTCCAGATGAATATGATGCATCACTTCTCTTATTCATTGTACATATGCTCTGGGGGGGGGTGTGGGTCCTTCCAACTGCACAAAACAAATCTTTTGGTCAGGATAGAGCCAAAAGTAATCACATCCTTCTTGTACTTACTGAAGGATGTATCCACAGGAACCACCCCGAACAGTGAGACGAATGGTGATGAGTGTACAGTTCTCCCACATGTCCAAGAGAAGGTGTCAAAAATAGATTGCCAAAAGGTCTGCAGTTTGTGACATGTCCAGAATGTATGTAAATGTGTAGCTGGAATTTGTTTACATCAATTACATGCAGGGTCCAGATCAGCTTTGATCTTGGACAACTTGTCTTTGGACCAGTGCAGCCTAGGGCTGGGTACCTTTCTAAAAATATCCCCGGCTTTCGGTATCCGTTAACCCAGTTAGTGTTTTCACTAACCCGACTTTTTCTGCTCCAATGGATTGGACTTCATGTTTGTTACAGAAACCTGACTCTTCCCTGGTGAGTTGTTTTTTTTTCTGAACTTTTGCCAGTAGATTGTTCTTTTTTAAATGCTCCAACGACATCTGGTAGGGCTAGTGGAGTATTAACTGTTTAAAAAAAACCTCTGGAACTAAAGACGGCTACAGGCAACAGCTTTTCCCAGTTTTGAACTGCTGTATTTTGAGCTGGGCCACTCCAAACCGATACTGTGCACCATGATTTACAGACCACTCAAGTATAACAAAGACTTTACTGTATAAGTGGACTCTGACTTTCTGACTGAAATTTTTTAGCCTTTATTTATCCAGGTTAGTCTCATTGAGCCACGAGAACTCATTTTCAAGAGAGACCTGTTTAGGGAGCACATGGTGGGGGTTAAGGGCCTTGCTCATGGGCCCAGAGTGGGGCGAATGAGGGTGGGGGCAAGAAATGTTGCTCATATATGACCGTGTTTTAATTATGGGGGATTTCAAAGTACACATCTGCTGCCCTGAAAAGCTTTTGGCGCAGGAGCTTCTAAATCTGATCCAGTCTTAACCTTGTACAAAATGTTGTTGGTCCAACTCATCAATAGGGCCACACATTTGATTTGGTTTTGTCTTATGGTTTATCTGTGGTTAATATAGAAATTGGGGCGCTGTTGTTTCTGATCACAAACCCATATCATTGGAAACCCCTTTTGTTTGTGAGTCGAAATCTCCCGCTCCAGCCTGGAGTTGTCGGATCTTTAACTCAATTGCAGCTGTATTCTCTGCATTTATTACCAATGCTGTCACAATCTCTGAAACCTCTGTCAGTATTAGTACGCATGAGCTGCTCATTAAGAGACCCACGTTAAGATCTTGGACCTACTGGCCCAGTTAAAAATCAAACAACCAAGGTACGTACCACACCCTTGGTTAAATGAGACCACCTGAGCAGCCAGACATCAGTGCAGGAGAGCTGGGTGCAAATGGAAAAAGGACAAACTACAGGTGTCTTTTATTGTTAAAACCCTGTTGTAAAGACTAGCAGACCATTGTTAAATCCTGCGACTGCACCGGGTCCAGCTGAAGGAGCTCCTCATTCGGGAGGCTTGACGCAGAGGCCAGCTTGAATACCGGGGAAAACCGGTGTGGATCGTGGTGGATTACACCCCTGAAGTCCTTAACCAACGTGCGGAAAATAAGGACGTGATGGCGTTGCTGTACTCTCTGGGTTTAAAGCCCGCTTTGCTTTTTCCTGCCTGACTCCGTGTGACCTTACCTGATGGACACAGAAGGTGTCTGGGCTCTTTGGATGAGGTGCAGTAATACACAGACACCTTACTTCAGGCTTCACAGTGTAAGTAATATTTAACTTTACTTTTGACTGATGAGCAATGTTCTGTTTCCACACCGGCTTTGTTTATGTTTACACTAAACTTTTGTTTACTTGAGGTGACGCACCGATGAGCACTGGACTCTGCCCATGTTGTTCTGATTAACACTTTATTGGTTTTCAGTGCCTTAAAAGAGTGTGGCTTTTTAGTTTTACATTTACACACACACAAATAGTTGAAGCATTCTTATATTAAAATGTATGAAATATATAACATTTCAAAATATTCTCTTGTTGGTGACGATACTCAGTCATCCAGGACATGATGAATTCAAAAAACGTTCAATACAAAAACAACTGGACTTTATTTGTAACAGAAGACGTTTCGCTCCTCATCCGAGGAGCTTCCTCAATTCAAAGAGCAGAGAGTGAGAGATTCAGGTTATAAGGCTGAGTGAGATAAGACACACACACATGTAGATTGGCAGTTCACACCTAAACAAACTTAACAGTAAAAGTCTTTTGTTCCTCTAATTCACAGACGAGGCCCCTCTGTTTCCATCAGGTGTGAAAACCAGCTGGGGATCTGTTTTAAAGTTGCATTATATGTTTTTGAAAGTGGGAATCTGAGGCCTCCTCCTCTGTTAAGAGACGGCTTTTCTCTTTTTACATAAATTGCTTCCTTCACCCCCTCTCAAACCATCTGTGTTCTCGGTCCAAAATGTGCACATTTTGGTCCTCAAAAGAGTGTCCCTTATCTGTGAGGTGGAGGTGAACAGCTGAATCTTGTCCAGAGGAGGTGGCTCTCCTGTGTTGAGCCATGCGTCTGTGAAGAGGCTGTTTAGTTTCTCCAATGTAGAGGTCTGGACAGTCCTCGCTGCACTGGACCGCATACACTACACCACTCTGTTTGTGTATGGGTGTTCTGTCCTTAGGGTGGACCAGCCTCTGTCTGAGAGTCCTGCTGGGTTTGAAATGTACTGGGATGTTGTGTTTGTTGAAGATCCTTCTGAATTTCTCTGATACTCCAGCAACATAAGGGATGACAATGTTTTTACGTCTGTTGTTCTCCTTTTTCTGTTTATTGGTGTATTTTGTAGATTTCCTCGCTGACTTGACAAAAGCCCAGTTAGGATATCCACATGTTTGAAGAGCTTCTTGAACGTGTTTCAGTTCCTTTTCCTTCTCTTCTGTCTTCGTGGGGACGCATTCGGCCCGATGTTGTAAAGTTCTGATGACAGAGAGTTTGTGTTCCAGTGGATGGTGGGAGTCAAACAGAAGATACTGGTCTGTGTGGGTTGGTTTCCTGTACACTTCAATATTGAGGCTGTCCTCTCTCTCCATCTGAACCAAACAGTCCAAAAAAGGCAGTTTGTTGTCGTTTGCATCCTCTCTGGTGAACTTGATGTTGTTATCGACCGAGTTAATGTGTCTGGTGAACGCTTCTATTTCCTTGGCTTGGATTTTGACCCAGGTGTCATCCACATAACGGAACCAATGGCTTGGCTTTGTTCCCTCATAGGAGTGTAGGGCTCTCTGTTCCACTTCCTCCATGTAGAGATTGGCAACAATGGATGACACTGGAGATCCCATGGCACAGCCGTGCTTCTGTCTGTAAAAACTGTCATTGAACTTGAAATAAGTGGTGGAGAGGCAGAGGTCCAACAGGGTGCAGATCTGGTCTGGGGTGAAGTTGGTCCTGTTGATTAAGTCCTTGTTTTGTAGAAGTTGTTTTCTGACAGTTTCTACTGCTTCAGAGATGGGTATGCATGTGAAAAGAGAAGTCACATCATACGATACAAGGGTTTCTCCTGGGGTTAGTTTCAAGTGTTGAACTTTGTTAGTAAAATCAATGGAGTTCTTTATGTGATGAGGTGTGTTTCCAACAAGAGGAGCTAAAATACCAGCCAGATGTTTAGCAATATTGTATGTCACTGAGTACATGCTGCTGACGATGGGTCTGAGTGGTGTTCCTTCTTTGTGTATTTTTGGGAGTCCATAAAGACAGGGAGTGGCTTCCCCTGGGTACAATCTATAATACAACAATTGATTGATTGTTTTCTCCTTTTCAAGTTTTTGCAGGTAATCTGTGATCTTCTTTCTCTCACTCAGCCTTATAACCTGAATCTCTCACTCTCTGCTCTTTGAATTGAGAAAGCTCCTCGGATGAGGAGCGAAACGTCTTCTGTTACAAATAAAGTCCAGTTGTTTTTGAATTGAACGTTTTTTGAAAATATTCTCTTGAACTTTTAACATTTTTCCTCTCCTTGTTTGTAAATTGACTAGTTTAATTTAATGTAACATACACAGCATGTGTTTACACATACATCCATGTATATCATTTTTGACTTAAATTTGCATACTTTAAAACTGTTATGTGAGGTGCTTATACATTTTTTTATGATACAGGAGCACCAGTTTAAAAGTTAGGAGCCTTATTTATTTTTTTATTTTTTTTAATGGAGATTGCTGCTTTTGTTTTTTGCAGCTGTCCAGAGTGGGAAGGGGGGGGGGGGGGGGTCCGTCACTGCCATTTACTTATCTTTTCTTTTTTTCTCTCTTTTTTAATATTTTGTTTTGGATTTTTCAATAACAATATTACAATTTTTAATTGACAAGACAAAATCAGCTCATGAACAAGTACGATATCACTTGACATTGTAAGACAAACATAAAATAAAAAATGTTTACAGTGACATAACACAAAAAGAAGAAAATAAATTTTAAAAAGTGGGGGATGGGTAATCCTTAAACTGATTAAATAAAAAATATATAGTATTCAGAGATACAGTGAGACAGATGGTATCTCTATTCATAAATCCTGTGGATCACAGCTCGAGTATAGGAAAGTTAGTCAATCGAGTGTGCAGGTAGGTTTCTTATGTACCTTAAAAATATCCAAAAAAGTTCAATCTGGTCCTCTGGACATTCAAAAAACAAAAAAAAAAAATGTAGAAAAGTTTCGTCTCTCATCCAAGAGACTTCCTCAGTCTGAGGTGCTGTATTCAGCTCAGTCTCTTAAATAGCACCTTCTCAGAGTGGATCAACCAGTTTGCTGCCA
>NC_056511.1:45865518-45868879 GCF_014905685.2 Nematolebias whitei
TGCCATTTTTTACATCTTCTCGTGTGAACTTGATGTATTTATCCACAGAGTTGATGTGGTCAGTAAAATGTTGGACTTCCTGAGATTTGATTTTAACCCAGGTGTCGTCAACATACCTGAACCAATGACTTGGTGGTGTCCCTGAAAAGGACGTCAAGGCTCTCTTTTCTACCTCCTCCATGTACAGGTTGGCAACAATAGGAGAAACTGGAGACCCCATAGCACACCCATGTTTCTGCCTATAATATTGCTCCCCATATGTGAAGTAGGTTGACTGCAGGCACAGTTTCAAGAGTTGACACAGTTGTTCTGTGGAAAGCGTGGTCCTGCTGCTCAGAGTGGTGTCTGATTTTAATTTTAAACTGACCACCTCTACTGCATCATCAACAGGAATGCACGTAAAGAGTGATGTGACATCAAAAGAGACCATTGTTTCATCAGTCTCCATGATGACATCCCTCACCTTATCCACAAAGTCCATGGTGTTCTGTATGTGGTGTTCTGAGCTGCCAACTAAAGGGATGAGTACAGACGCCAGATATTTGTTTTTTGATTGTCCAGAGGACCAGATTTAACTTTTTTTAGATTTTTCTACTTGGATTATTGAGCATGAATCAGGATACCTTAAAAATAGTTGCCATATTTCATAAAAGGTCTTAATTCTGTTCTGCATCCAGTAGGTTATTTTCTCTAGGGTCACACAGCTATTGATTTCACAAAGCCATATTTTAATTGGAAGGGGTGCATCTGATTTTCACTTTGTCGCAATACATTTCTTGGCAATTGCCAAAAATGGCATCTGTAAGTTTAGCATAATGTCTCTAAATTAGAATTCGTAAAGTTCCCCAATAAACAAATTTCAGGGTCCAGTGGAATTGTAACCCCATGTATGTTTGATAAAATTTCACACACTCCCTGCCAAAACCCTTGCAATTTAGAACACTGCCAGGTAGCATGGAAGAATGTTCCTTCTGTCATGCCACATCTTAAACAAAGAGGGGATTTATTAGTTATATTTATGCACTTTATATGGGGTAATATACAGCTTGTGTAAAAAATTGAATTGTACCAGCCTAAATTGAGCATTTAAAGTAAAAGTGACCCCTTCTCTACACAAATTCTTCCATAACTGCTTCTCAATAGATATTTCCAAATCCTTTTTTCATTTGATTCTTGAACTATCCATATCTGTTACAGTTAAAGTTGACAAGAGGGCTGTGTACACCCTTGAGATAGTTCTAAATAATGTCTTGTTAGCATGACACATATACTCAACCGGAGACATGGGAGGTAACTTCCAATTTCCTTTTTCATTAGTTCTAGTAAAGTCACGTAATTGGAGATAGCTTAGGAAATCTTTATTTGTCAACTTGAACTTCTCTTTTAGCTGTTCTAGGGACATAAATACTTAATTTTTATAGCAGTGTTCTAACCTGCTAATACCTTTCTTCTGCCAGGATCTAAAATTGCCAGTTTGAAAAATAGGTAACAGTCCATTTCCCCACAACATAGTTTTAGAAGAAAGAAACCCTTCTAACTTAAAAATTTCCTGAAGTTTATACCAAATTTGACCTGAATGGATTATTAAAGGATTATAAGTTGCCATTTTGATAGTTTGTTTTATCCCATTTATACAGTAAATTTATTGGTGTCTCTTTTCATTTCTATTGTTTCAATTTTGAGACATGAGGGGGGAGTCTGCATAGTACAACTGAAAATTAGGGAGATTCTGACCTCCATCCTCACACTGCAGCAATAAATTATCCATGCTGAATCTTGGCATCTTACTGTGCCAAATAAATTTCCTGACAGTTTTTTTTAAGAAATGTAAAAAATGCTATTGGGACGTGAAATGGAAGCGACTGAAACGTGTATAGGAATCTAGGGAGAATATTCATCTTTATAACATTGATTCTACCAAATAATGTGAGAGGTAAATCCATCCATTTCTTTAAGTCTTCACTCACCCTTTGAAGCAGAGTAAGTTGAGTCTAAAGAGATTATTAAGATTTCTATCAATAAATACCCCTAAATATTTAAAACCCATAGGAGACCATTTGAAATTGGACATGCTTTTAACTTTACTGTAGTCAAATACAGACAGCGGCAAAACTTCACTCTTTTCCAGGTTAACTTTGTATCCAGAAAATGAACTGTATTTACTCAGTAGTTCCTGGAGTTGACAAAGAGAGTGTTCCGGATTAGTTAAAAATAAAATGATATCGTCTGCAAAAAGTGATATCTTGTGTATATCAGTGCCAGTCTCAAAGCCACTAATATTAGGATTGTTTCTAATGGCCTCTGCCAAAGGCTCAATGGCAGTTGCAAAGAGGGCGGGACTAATTGGATTTCCCTGTCTCTTGCTTCTGTACAGCCGAAATGGATCAGAGGTAATCCCATTAGTAATAACTCTAGCCTGAGGGGAACTATAAAGAAATGGTATCAAATCAATAAACCCAAAACCAAAACCAAATTTCTTAAGCACAGCAAACAAGTAGTGCCATTCAACCATATCGAAAGCCTTTTCGGCATCAAGTGAGACAGCTACACTTGGAATCTTTTTTTGTTAGCCAGATGTATTATATTAAACAAACACCTTAAATTATTAGTGGAAAATCTGTTTATAATGAACATGGTTTGATCCGGGTTGAAAAGTAAGGGTAGACACCTTTCCAATATTTTTGCTATCATTTTTATAACTAATTTATAATCTGTATTGAGGAGTGAGATTGGTCTATAGGTGGAACATTTTAGAGGAACTTTCCCTTTTTTATGGGTTTGTCCAAGCTCTCCCTGTCCTCCTCTGATAAACATGGCAATTCAATGGAGGATAAAAAGGACTCCGCTTCATCTAAATCCCCCTGAGATTGTGATGTATAAAGATCCGAATAATACTTTTTAAAGGCTTCATTAAATTTCTCTGAGATTATACGTTATACCTTGCAACGTTTTTTCTATAGCGTTAATTGTTTGTTTATTTTCCTCAGTTTTAAGTTGCCATTCCACTTTATGTGCCTTTTCACCAAGTTCATAAAATTCTTGTTTAGACCTAGTTATTGCCCTCTCTGCTTGATATGTATTCATAGTATTGTATTTTAATTTCACATTCACCAATTCTCCATATTTGTCCTTGGGGCATTTTGATATCCTGATGCATGCTCAATAATCCAGTTAGAAAAATCTAAAAAAGTTAAATCTGGTCCTCTGGACATTCAAAAAACAAAACAAAGCAAAACCAAAAAATGTAGAAACGTTTCGTCTCTCATCCGAGAGACTTCCTCAGTCTGAGGTGCTGTATTCAGCTCAGTCTCTTAAATAGCACCTTCTCAGAGTGGATCAACCAGTTTGCTGCTGACAACCA
>NC_056511.1:45868979-45878345 GCF_014905685.2 Nematolebias whitei
AGGACCATCAGCCTAACAATGGATCATTAGCACCTGATGGCTGTTTACTGTTCACAGAGGGCTGAGTGATACTAGCAATCACAGCATTGTAAGAGGGGGACAGTTGAACCCGGAGGCCTCCACCCCTGTTTAATGATGGACGATTTCTTTTCACAAAGATGGCCTCCTTTACTCCTCTCTCAAACCATCGTTCCTCTCTGTCCAGGATGTGAACATCTTCATCCCTGAAAGAGTGACCTCTGACCTGGAGATGAGTGTAGACCTCAGAGTCCTGGCCTGATGATGTTGATCTTCTGTGCTGGTCCATCCTTTTGGCCAGTGGCTGTTTTGTTTCCCCGATGTAAGACTGATCACCCTCCTGACACTGAACAACATACATGATGGGAGTCAAACTGCAGTTTGACTCCCATCACCCTTTGGAGCACAAGTAAGTAAAGACAGTAGCAGAGTGAAAAGTGTGGTCAGTTTGTCCTCCAGCAGTCTAAGTCTATAGCAGGATAACTAAGGGACAGCTCAAGAAACCCAAGCTGACCCTAACTATAGGATTTATCAAAAAGGAATGTCTTAAGCCTAGTTTTAAAACTGGATAATGTGTCAGCCTCTTTGTAGATGTTCACGCAACTGACCTGCAACTGTTTTCTCTAGAATTTTTGAGTTGAAAGTTAGATTAGATATAGGTCTATAGTTGGCCAGAATTTCTGAATCAAGGTCAGACTTCTTAAGTAAAGGTTTAATTACAGCAACCTTAAAGCTCTGTGGTACATAACCATTAAAGACATGATGGGATCTAGCAGGCATGTAAGAGGGCCAAGGCCACATATGCAAAGAGGATCGAGGGTCAATTCATCTCACAAGACCCTCGGAGCATGTGGAGGGGCATTAAGTGCATAACAGATTATAAAGGAAGGAGTGAACAATGTCCCAAAGACCCATCTCTGCCTGATGCCCTCAACAAGTTCTATGCACGCTTTGAAGACCCGAACAGACCACCCAGCACCAGACTCACCTCGCCACCGGATGAAGAGCATCTCAGCGTGACCTCAGCAGAAGTAAGGAGTACCTTCAGGAGGATTAATCCGCACAAAGCAACTGGCCCAGACAACATCCCCGGAAAAGTGTTGAAGGAATGTGCTGATCAGCTCTGTGAGGTGCTGGCAGACATCTTTAACACCTCACTTACCCTGGAGACAGTTCCCACCTGCCTGAAGACTGCCACCATCATCCCAGTCCCAAAAAGCTCTACAGTGACTGGTCTGAATGACTATCGGCCAGTGGCCCTCACCCCGATAGTCGCTAAATGCTTCGAAAAACTGATCATGACTCACATCAAAACAACCATCAACATCAACGAGGACCCTCATCAGTACGCATACCGTGAGAACCGATCAACAGAGGATGCAATCTCCTCTGTGGTCCACACTGCACTCAACCACCTGGAGCAGAAAAACTCTTACGTCCGTATGCTCTTTGTGGACTTCACATCCGCCTTCAACACCATGATCCCCCAAACCCTGATGGACAAACTATCCACACTAGGACTAAGCCCCTCCATTTGCAACTGGGTACTAGACTTTTTAACAAACAGACCACAGTTAGTGAGGATCCACAACCTCTCCTCCTCCACCATAACCCTCAGCACTGGCTCTCCTCAGGGATGTGTGTTGAGCCCCCTCCTGTTTACTCTGCTCACATATGATTGTGCAGCTACCCATCCAGGCTGTCACATTGTAAAGTTTGCAGATGATACAGCGGTGGTGGGATGCATCACAAACAATGATGAGTCCAGCTACAGGCAGGAGGTGGAACACCTGGAGAGCTGGTGCAGAGAGAATAACCTTCACATCAATGTGAAGAAGACAAAGGAGATGATTGTGGACTTCAGAAGGAACAAAAACACCTACACCCCCCTGAACATAAGAGGATCTGCGGTGGAAGTGGTCTCCAGCTACAAGTACTTGGGTGTACACATGAATGACAACCTCAGCTGGAGCAACAACACCACCAGCCTGATCAAGAAAGCTCATCAGAGACTCTACTTCCTCAGACGGCTGAGGCGAGCTGGTCTGGGAAGCTCAGTCCTCACCTCCTTCTACAGGTGTGCAGTGGAGAGCATCCTGTGCTCGAGCATCAATGTGTGGCATGGAGGCTGCACAGCTGCAGAAAGAAAAGCTTTGCAGAGAGTGGTGAAGGCTGCACAGAAATCTGTTGGAGTCAGTCTCCCCACCATCACAGACATCTACACCTCCAGATGCAGGAAGAGGGCCACCTGCATCATGAAGGACCCCACCCACCCAGCACACACACTTTTTGCCCCACTCCCCTCAGGAAGGAGGTTAAGGAGCATTAAGTGTAGAACCACTAGACTGAGGAACAGCTTCTACCCTGAGGCTGTTAGACTCATGAATCTCTAACTAGAATAATCACTGTGAAAAACCATATCATGTTGCTGCTGATCTGTTTCATGTTGCTGCTGATCTGTTTCAATGTTGATGTGTTCATGCGTGCACATCTGCTCACAGACTCATGTTCATGTTTGTGCTGATGTTCAATGTTTTTATGTTATGAGTGCTTAGTGTATATTTAGTTGATGTTTTTCTTAGTTCATATCTTAGATGTTATTACTGTTTTTCTTATACATTTTATTGTTGGATGTAACTGGGACCTTGTGTACATAATTTCGCTCCACCACATGTACCACATGAGGTGCGAATGACAATAAAGAAACTCTGACTCTGACTCTGACTCTGATGTTGGTTGTTGAGAAATGTAAAGGCTTTCTCGGCTGTGTCAAAAAAGCGGGTCCGGCTGGACCTTCAGGCGTGCGGGATAGATGAGGTAGCAGGGGATGTTTCTTGCTTTGATTGTTTGCAGCGCCGGGATGAGTTATTTAGCTGCATTTCGCTAATTCCGGACTCGTATCAGGAAATAAGTTGATTTTCATATTGTCAAAGCAGATATTTCCTCTCTTTTTGGCCAAAGCCAAAATTTTCTCTCGATCTTGAAATCGAAGCAGACAAATCAAAACGGGTCTGGGGGTGATACAAGGAGGTTCACCTGGTCTGGGCTCCATAGTCACGGTCCTGTGTGCGCGTTCAATTTCCACCTCCTGCTGCTGAGCCTCCAGCTTCCAGCATCTCCAGTATCCAGCTTGTGAAGAATTTCACGGGATCAGAGCCCTCAGAGCCTTCCTTTAGTCCCACCACTCGTATATTATTCCTTTTGCTATGATTTTCAAGATGGTTGATTTTTCTTTTAAGGAATCTGTTATCACTTTAAGCTGCTTTGTTTGGTGTTTCAGATCACTTACTGCGTCCTCAGTGTCTCTGATTGGATTTTCAGCCTCCGTTACCCTCGTCAGCAGTTTATCCAACGTAGCCTTCACGCTACTGATGGAAGTTTGGAGCTGTTCTGAGTTCGAGTCAATTTTCTCTGAAAGAGTTTTATTTAACTCACAAATTTCCCTGAGTACACTTGAAAGTACTCCCAGGAACTGAACATCTTCTGCTTCATACAGAGTTGAGTTCAGTGACTGCTGTCATGTTTCTTTTCG
Source organism: Nematolebias whitei (assembly GCF_014905685.2). NCBI lineage: Eukaryota > Metazoa > Chordata > Actinopteri > Cyprinodontiformes > Rivulidae > Nematolebias > Nematolebias whitei. Next base: position 45,872,530 of record NC_056511.1, read on the forward strand.
GCTAGAGGCTACAATTTTGATGTCTTTCTCATCTTTCTTTCGGTCTTTGTTTGGAAGTTGTGTCAAATTCTAGCCAAAGTTTTTGCTCAAAGGCTGGCAATGGAGGAGGTGGCATGACAAAGAGACCATCTTAACACCAACATAACTGGTTTGTTTCACTTTGGAGTAAGCTGTTGGGGGAAGAATCAGCTTTGTTGTGTGTTTCCTTGACTGATGAAGCCTTCCGGATCGAAGGTGAAACGTTTCAGCACAAAAAAAGAAACTGTCCAGATGACCTGACTCAAAACTGTTGTATTGTACACCTGGATTATTGAGCATGGACTTTGTTGTTCTTGCTCAAAGGTTGGAAAAGACCCTTCTTTTTATTATAACAAAAGACCATACTGGATTCATTAAAGGCTGGCAGTGCTTTTTTAATATCAAGTGTCCCGAACAGACCACCCAGCACCAGACTCACCTCACCACCGGAGGAAGAGCTTCTCAGTGTGACCTCAGCCGAAGTAAGGAGTACCTTCATGAGGATTTGCCCTCACAAAGCAACTGGCCCAGACAACATTCCCAGGAAGGTGCTGAAAGAATGTGCCGATCAGCTCTGCGAGGTGCTGGCCGACATCTTTAACTCCTCACTTACCCTGGCAACAGTTCCCACCTGCCTGAAGACTGCCACCATCATCCCAGTCCCAAAGAGCTTTATAGTGACTGGTCTGAATGACTATCTGCCAGTGGCCCTCACCCCGATAGTCGCTAATGCTTCGAAAACTGGTCATGACCTACATCAAAACAACCATCAACATCAACGAGGACCCTCACCAACCTCACTTACCAGTAATTATAAAAATAATCATTGTGAAAAATCACATCGTGTGGCTGCTGATCTGTTTCATGTTGCTGCTGATCTGTTTCATGTTGCTGCTGATCTGTTTCATGTTGATGTGTTCATTCGTGCTCATCTGCTCACACAGACTCATGTTCGTGCTGCTGTTTGGCATATTGTTTTTATGCATTAGTGCTTATTGTATTTTTAGTTTGTTTTTCTTAGTTCATATCTTAAATCTTATTACTGTTTTTCTTTTACATTTTATTGTGGGATGGAACTGGGACCCAGTGTACATAATTTCATAACAACAGTAAATAAAAAAAAACCTCTTGACTCTGACTCTTTGGCATTATTTATTCTCCTTCTGATACTGTCCCTGAGTGTGTCGTCTCCCTTGACGTGGAGAAAGCATTTGATCCTGTTGAATGGGACTACTTGTTCAATGTTCTTGACAAATATGGTTTTGGCCCTAATTTCATTACATGGGTGCAATTAATTTATTTACATCCCACTGCAACCATTTGTACCAACTTTCAGATATCTAAACCATTCAGTGCACATCGAAGAAATCACCAGGGATGCCCACTGAGCCCTCTTTGACCTGGCAATTGAACCTCTTGCCACTGCTTTATGGTCCTGTGACACAATTTCAGGAAGCTGGTGAAGATTCTCAGTTTTAGTCATTTCTACAATCTCCTTAGATGTTTCCTCTGCTTGATGCCAATGATTTGACCCTGCTCAAACAGACTGACATCTTTTCCACGATCACGCCATGAGTCTTTAGACATGGTTGTTTAAGAAATGAGAAGCAACTCATTGCACCAAGATAATCGCCCTTGCAGTAATTATCCAACAGGAGGCTCAAACCTATTTGCTTACTTAAATCCAAGTGGTGACTTTTTCTTTTTGGCCAGGCAGTGTAGCTTTCTGTACTTATTTCTCTGTCAGTTAACAAAAAGCAAAAGAAATTAATTTTTTTAAAATAAAGATACTGTGGCTGAGTGGTTAGAGCGGTCGTCCTCCAATGCAAAAGTTGGGGGTTTGCATCCACCAACAGTCACATGCCAAAGTGTCCCTGGGCAAGACACTGAACCCCTCATAGCCTCTGATGTGTGTCCCATCAGTGTATGAATGTGATAAAGCTCTGATTAGTCTCTTTAGAATGATTTGTTCAATTAGCTTTGTAGAGATCTAGTATAGAGCTGTATGAATGGGTAAATGAGACACAGATTGTTGTGTAAAGAGCTTTGAGTATCTTGATCAGATAGAAAGGTGATGTATAAGTACAGTCCATTTACCATTGACCTTCTTTTTTCTTTATCCATTTCTTCTGCAGGCTGGTCTTGAAGTTACCAAACGATGTGGGTTTAATAGCAATATCTGCTCGACAAACTAAGGGAAGAGGTTAGTGCTTGACCAGAGTCCATATCTGCACATTAATTTTCATTTATAGAAGATGCTTATATCTGTCTTACATTTGTTTTCTTGCTGATTCAGGCCGGGGCAGGAACAGCTGGCTCAGCCCACCAGGTTGTGCCATGTTCACCATTAGTGTCCAGGTCAAACTGAGCTCCAGACTTGGACAGAGAATTCCTTTCCTGCAGCATCTGGCTGCTTTAGCCATTGTGGAAGCTGTACGCACACTTCCTGGATACCAGGTATGCTCTGTAGACCTGAAATTAGCCTCTGCTAGTCTGTGCACTAGGTGTTGCCCTGAATAGGCCTGTTCACCAGTTACTGGCCAGGATTATCATGTACACATTTATTGGCTTGTATACTAGGTAATAACTAGTATTAACTTGTGCACTAGGCATTAACCTATACAACATGACCGGCGGTCAGTATAATTATTTGCTAAATTAATTGAATTAACCTATTTTTTTATTGTCTCTTAATGGTTTTAGACTGTGTTAAAATTGTGAATGCATGTAAAATATCTTACATAGCATGGGACTTTTTGTTTTCTTTTCAATATGTTTTAGTTATTTATGGATGGGTGCCATTGACATGTATAAAAATACTAGTCCCCCCCCCCCCCCCTTTTCTCATTGCTGGGAAATGATGCCAGCAGAACCAAGTTTATGGCAGGTGGTACGTAGTATTTTTGGGACTAATGTCTGCGCACCAGGGGGGCGAGGCTTTAAGTTCAACCCAACATTTTTCAGTCAGATCATCTGGACAGTTTCTTTTTTTGTCCTGAAACATTTTGCCTTCCATCCAGAAGGCTTCATCAGTCAAGGAAGCACAAAACAAAACTGATTCTTCCCCCAACATCTTACTCCAAAGTGGAACAAACCAGTGCTGCTTGTGATAAGATGGTCTCTTTGGTACGCCCCTCCTCCATTGCCGGCCCTCTTCCTTGTTGACAGTCTTGTCAAACTGGTTGAAAACAACAAAGTCCATGCTCAATAATCCAGGTATAAAAGATGACCTGACTGAAAAATGTTGGATTTTATACCTGGATTATTGAGCATGGACTTTGTTGTTTTCAACCAGTTTGACATGACTGTCAACAAGGAAGACGATGTTGGACTTTACTCCGTGATCATCAGTAGCTAATTTACAGCAGGTAAATCAAATGTTCTTAATAATGTTAGCTTGTGTTTACTTATGTTACAAAACAACAGAGTTTTTATTTTTCCTGAAAGAAGAAGAAGCTGTCTCCCACAGCCGGGCTGGTTCTGAACGAGGCTCGGCCCAGGTGCAGGAGGACGTCGAAGAGAGATGTTGGATGAACTATTTATTTAAACTTCCCCTCAGTTCTTATATTCAGTACATTAAATGTTTTAATCTGCATTAATCCAAGCAGTGACAGCCTGAACGAGCCAGATGAACAACGTGGGACATCCAGGATGAAAACAAGAGTCCAGTTCATTAACGCAGTTTACAGTTAACTTGTTTTAATAGTGTGTTCAGTTTAATTATCAGTGTTTGTGTGACAAACAGTTTGTGGTGTTGAATAAATAAAAATTAAACCTGATGTCTTCATTTTCAACTTTAATAACACGCAATATGTTTAGCATCATTTTAATCACATAATCTGAATTACATAATGTCCAGATAGATTATTTAGCTCAGAGAGCTTCATTATATTTCTCAAACTTAAGATAAATACTGTTTATTATTGCTAAACTTATTATTTAGCACATTTGGATGTTATAGTGCAGCGTGACGTGTGCACGTGCCTCGTTCTATAAACAGCAACATTAGAACTGGATCAGACTGTGTCTCTTCCAACACAGATGTCGGTCACAGCACCAGAATCTGACGTAGATTAACTATGAGATTAAAAATATATTCCATCAGTCGTAGTTCTGAAAGCAGTGTATCCGCCGCCACGTTGATAGAAATATAGCGTCTGTCCGCGCGTGCGTGTGCATGTGGTTTAACACAAAGCCTCAGCGGGAGATGTTACATCATCAGAGAAAAACCTCCACTCTGGAAGGTGGGTTCAGAAACCTCCAGGTTCAAAGAGGGGGGCACTGGTGTCATGTAAATGATCAGCAGAACCTCAGAGAAATCTGCAGATTCACTCAAAATACACTCCGTGTAAACGGCCCCTTGGTGAACCCTCCACATTTTGGAATGGGTTTTGTTTCACCATCCTCTCCAGGGTGCAGTTATCCCTGTTGCTTGTACACTTTTTTTCTACCACATCTTTTCCTTCCCTTCGCCTCTCTAATAATGTGCTTGGACACAGAGCTCTATGAACAGCCAGCCTCTTTAGCAATGACCTTCTGTGTCTTGCCCTTCTTGTGCAGGTGTCAGTGGTCGTCTTTTGGACAACTGTCCAGTCAGCAGTCTTCTCCATGATTGTGTAGCTACAGAACTAGACTGAGACCATTTAAAGGCCTTTGCAGGTGTTTTGAGTTAATTAATGATCAGCGTGCAGCACCAGGTGTCTTCAGTATTGAACCTTTTCATAATCTAATTTTCTGAGATACTGAATTTGGGGTTTTCATCAGTTGTCAGTTATAATCATCAACATTAAAAGAAATAAACATTTAAAATATATCAGTCTGTGTGTAATGAATGAATATAATATACAAGTTTCACTTTTTGAATGGAATTACTGAAATAAATCAACTTTTTCATGATATTCTAATTTTGTGACCAGCACCTGTATATATATGGTATGTATTGTTAATGTGGATGCACACACCCCCACCACCCCCACCACCACCACCACCTAGAGGCATGGTATGGATAGTTCAGTAGTTTTGTTGTGAATATTACCTGCTGGTGGCGCAGAGGTTAGAGAAGGTGGGCCTGTGATCGGAAGGTCACCTCTTCTAGCCCTTGACTGACAACATCCAAATGTGGGTGGGAAAGGTGAAACCCCCATACCTGCCTCCACCCTCATTTGCCCCACAAGGCCCTTAACCCCCACCATCTGCTAGATGGCAGCTCTCTGCTCCACACCAAGGGCTGTGGCAGCTCGATGGTCTGTGTTTGCGTTGGGGAGGGCATCCCGCGTAAAAACAATTGACGTCTTTGTGCGAGTTAGTTCAATGTAACAACCCCAGAGAACGGGAGCAGCCGAAAGAAGAAAAAATAGCTGTGTGGCATCGTGTAGGCCAGTGAAAATTGTTACGTCTGTGTGATTAACTGTTCCTCACTTTAATGTTCTCAGCTTGTTTTAAGCGTAGTTCAGCCTAATGATTTCCAGAGTGTCTCACCAACTGCACGCATGGCCTCAGGTCAAAGCTTGCATTAACCACTCCTAACGTCGTCCTGATGCACGCTCAATAATCCAAGTAGATACATCTAAAAAAGGTCAAGTCAGGTGAGGTCCTCTGGACGGATTCTTCTTTGTGGAAACGTTTCAGCTTTTTTCCAAAAGACTTATTCAGTCTGAGGAGCTGCAACAAACTCAGTTTTGTAATTAGCACCTTCTCAGAGTGGATCAACCAGTTTGTGGTGACATCCAGAACCAGCTGTTCACATGATGGAGGACCATCAGCCTAACAATGGATCATTAGCACCTGATGGCTGTTTA
>NC_056511.1:45878445-45890553 GCF_014905685.2 Nematolebias whitei
ACATATATATATACATATATATGTACATATATATATATATATATATATACAGGTGTTTTTTGTTTGTGTTTAATTTTGTACAGCACTTCGGACGACTGCTTTTTGTATTTTAAGTGCTTTAGAAATAAATTGGTTTGGTATTCATTACCTGTCATTGCCAATCCCTTACGCACGCTGATTGACACCTAAAGACAGTCTGTCTTGTTTGCTCAGTATAATGTTTATATATCTGATGTGTCCTGTAGGTTGTGGTGTTAATGTGACAAACAGCAACCCAACATTGTGCATCAATGACCTGATCCAAGAGTACAACACCCAGAATAACTGCAGCCTGGAGCCGCTCAGCTGCCCCCAGCTCATCGCTCGGAGTCTGAACTTCCTGGAGGACCTCATCAGATGCTTTCAACACGAAGGCCCAGGTGCTGTCCTGCCTATCTACTATAACAGGTGGCTTCACACGTAAGTTATGCACATAAACCTACAAAAACACAAACCATAAACTAAACCTTTGTTCATGATTGTGCACCACTGACAGGCAAAGGCAGACATAGGGTAAATACATGTACTTTTTGTACTTTTAATGATTCAGGTAATTGCCGTAATTATCTGTCTACAGAGCGCGCCCGAATATAAGCTGCGTACTCTTAAAAAAAAATTGTACATATATAAGCGGGTGTTCACGTTGTAACATGAGTGGCAGCACACAGCTACTGAGAGAGATGTACATCTGTCAGACAGAGTGACAGAAAAGGCTGCCAGGTGGCCCAGAATCTTCCTGTACAACCCTTCAGGGTACATCTAATTTTTTCCAGATGGAGACGGTACATGACTTCTACAATGCACATATGCTGAGGAATGTGGGTCTAAGACCCAGCAATTATGGTATATAAATTTTGGCTATAGAAATGTCATTTTCTATGAAAATGCATAGTGAATGCTGAGTGCTGAAGGTTTAACTTTTCTTTGAAAAAATAGTTCAAATGAGCAGATCATTAACCAAAAGCTAAAAGTAAAACAAATAGGCCAAAGTAGAATTCAGAACGCAAAGGTTTTAAAAATGTTGAATGGTTCTTCATTCATATTAATGAAAAAATGCAAAGATATACATTTTTAAAATGATAAAAGTGTCAAATAACAAAAGTCATAGCTTTAATGCTGTACTGAGCTGAATGTTTTGATGTATGCTGTTCTATTAAATGAATGTACATAAGAAAGTAAACAGGAGAACATTAATGAGAACACAGCAGGTCATGGTTGAAACGTCTGTTAGATGCATCGATGCTTTCAGGTGCATCAGTGCTCTCAGGTGCATCAGTGCTTTCAGGTGCATCAGTGCTTTCAGGGAACTCTTTGTAAAGAACTGGAGTCAGTTCAGCCATGTTCCCGTTGGACTGTAGCTTCAGTACAGCTGCTGCGTCTGGCCAGATGTGCATCGTGATCAGAACCAGCCAGGTTTCTTGACTATATTTTGATTCAGAATAATTTGTTTGTTCAGTATTGCAGAGTTTTGTGCATAAAATTTTAAAAAGTTGAGCTTTGTTAATGTTCTGATTTCAGTGGGACCCAGGTGCGTCTCTGGAGCGAGGAAGGACCAGAAGCTCAGGTGGTGGGTCTAGACGACAATGGGTTCTTGCAGGTGTACAGTAAAGAGCAAGGCCTGGTCTCAGTGGAGCCTGATGGAAACTCGTTCGATATACTGAAGAACCTGGTGGTCATCAAGCAGCGTTAGCACCAAACCAGTAATTACAGTCACGGCCTCTTAGAACGTTGTTTAGTATAAAACAATGTTTTAGATAATTGTCCGTTTGGATGCTGACAGAACTTTTGTTGTTTTACAAATTTAAAACGGTAAAATCCAGATTTTTCTTTACATTTTCTTAGCCCTGTTGTAAGCAATTGCATCCAGATAACTTTTTTCTACAAAATATCAATATTAGCTATTTCTGAAATACGTTTGAGTCCAGAAAGTTCTACAGATTGCAGAGTTGTAAACAAGTGAAGCAGTTTCATCTCGTCTTCATCGATTCAGCCTGTAAAAGTGTAATTTAAATGTAATATTCTATAGTTAAATATTCATATAATGTTTCAATTGTCTAAGTTTCCTCTCACTTCTAATCAAAGAGTCCGTCAGTGCGGCTGGAGGCTGCCGTTAGATGGACGTCTTAGCATGAGACAAGAAACTTTTTAAAGCCTACACGTGTGTAGAAGACAACCGTTGAGGATTTCAGCATCTTTCTCACACTACAAGAATTCACAGAAATTAAATTTTATTTTAAAATTATTTTCATTTCTGAAGTACATTAGAGTCCCGAAGGTCCTACAGATTGCAGAGTTGTAACTGTCGAGCTTTCAGTCTGTTTGGATGTGGAAAAAACCCTAAATTAAAACTTTGGCTCTCAACAGAATTCTTTTATAATCACAGAAAAGTGGAATTCTGTCTGATTTGATGGGAACATGTTGCTCAGAAATAACACTGCTCCTCTGGAACTTTCCTGTGTGGACATTTTGTCCCCTGTGTGGACATTTTGTCCCCTGTGTGGACATTTTGTCCCCTGTGTGGACATTTTGTCCTCTGTGTGGACATTTTGTCCCCTGTGTGGACATTTTGTCCCCTGTGTGGACATTTTGTCCCCTGTGTGGACATTTTGTCCCCTGTGTGAATGTCTCAGAGTGCATCTTGAACACAGCATAACTTTCTCCTCTCAAAGGAATCTTATTCTCTTTTAATCACAGACTCGTTTGAGGACAACGTGACCTGCATTAAAGCACTTTGTCCCTTGCTTAAAGACATACCAGGTTTAAAAACACAGTTCAGGCAGCTTCATGCGTGTTTGCAACACGTAAAAGACGAGACTTTTACCTGGTTCTTTTCAACTTGTTAAAAATCTGGAAAGAGTTATGTACCCTTGATCTACAACCCTGATGGGACTTTGATTTCAGTGAGAGGAGAGACCATTACAAAGTGTACTGCTGTAACTTGGAGAAATAAACTATTTCCGAAGAACTGGGTTGTGTATTTAATTCAACCAGAACTCAAACACAAACCTTCTATCTTAATGTAGAGGAGAAAAGCCCACTTGTACTTCCTGGTCACAGCCATGTTGCTTCTCTGTTGGTGAACCACCACCATAAGAGAGTCCATCATGAAGGTAGAGTCTTCACTGGGAGAAATCCACGCAGCTGGCTTATGGCTTATTGGAGTAAGAAAATGCATGACTAAGATGTTCAGAAGGAGTCACATGTAATGAGCTTTGTGGCAGAACAGCAGATGACAGATCTACCATGAGATCGTCTCAGCATGGAAACCCCTTTTACAATTGTAGGCCTGGACGTGTTTGGTCCCTGGACTGTCTCCACTCGAGGAGGTGCAGCAAACAATAAAAGAGGGCAGTACTTTTTACATGTCGAGTGTATGTGCTGTACATGTCAAACGTAGAATCAATAGACGCATCAAGCTTTATCAATGCTCTGCGATGCTTCTTCACCGTCCATGGTCCTGCAAAAGTGATTCCATCTGACTGCGGCACAAATTTTTAAGGACTGCAATTCTTTCTACAAGATGAAAGAAACATTTCAGGATATCTTGGTAAGAAAGGATGCACATGGTTGTTAACCCACCTCACTCTTCCCACATGGGAGGTGTGTGGCAAAGAACGACGGGTTTCAAGAAAGATTCTTGACTCGATGCTTTCTCACATCAGACCTTCACATCTCACAAAGTGCTATCGGCCTTTATGGGTGAGGTTTATGCAATAATAAATGCAAGACCTTTTACACCCAAAATAGGTGTCTGGACACCCATCCTAATGTTAAAGAGGGGCTTTGGTCCTGCTCAAAGACATGAAGTGAAGAGGAACCTTTGGCCCATGGCTCTTGTCACCAAGACTCGTCCTGGCAGTGATGGAAAGGTCAGAAAGCTTGAGCCAAAGGTCACCAAAGGTGGGACTGTTGAGACTTGTCAGGCCAATGACTGAAGCAGTTGTGCTTCTGTCTTCCTAAGTTTCTACCATTGTCTGCTTTCTTATGTCTATTGAGCTTTGTCTACAAATCGATAATGGTATTGTGTTCAGGACCAGATGGGGAGTGTGATCTGCCACAACAGTGTCTTGTAGTTGTATCGACAGAATGCATTTTAGTTTGAAATCTCCTTTATTGACATTGGTTAGTAGAGTCACATGGGTTAGGTCAAAGGTCAAATCAGACATCTTGTTGGCTTACATGCAGAACAGGGAATTGTTCTCAGAGCATCAATCTTTCAATCTGTTTCCATCTCATGTCGTTGAGCTTCACACATCACATTAATATAGTTACATTACAGTTTATAGTTTGCAAATATTGTGATTGTTTATGTGATATCTTACAACTTTATGAAGCTAATGCTAAAGGTCTTATTTTATTATGTAGCTTTATGCTTTAAGCAAAAGTACAATTTATAACACAAGGTTATGCTTTCTGAAACCTTGTATTTTGTGATCATGTTGCAGTTTCACAATAAAAAGAAATTCTGGCTTATAAAACTAATGAAGACGAAACAGTAAAGTCTTGTTTTACTTCCACGCCTGAGTCGTCTCTGCTCCTTTTCAATGGCAAAACGCAGCGTTCTGTTCCAGAATGAGCACATGAGGTACAGACGACAATAGACAAACATGTAAAAACATATCGAATGAAAAGTACATAAAATAAATGATATCAAACAAAAAACTATATTGTAAAGCAAAATAAAATACTCTAAACAGGAACATGTCTGCGTTGGTTTTTGCAATGAACACAAGAGTTGTTTAAAATCCCTTAGAGTGGTCGAAGTTGCCAACGTGAGATCTTTTGTAAGGTGTTCCAGGTTGTAGCAGCGGAGGAGGAGAAGGCCCATTTGCCAAGTTCGGTCCACACTGAGGGCACGCTGCAGGTAACGTCTTGAGAGTGCACGCTGTAGCTGCACTGATGAACCTGCGTGTAGTTTGCATGTTCTCCTTGCGCTTGTGGATTTGTCTTCGAGTGCTCCCACAGTTTAAAATGTACACGTTCGGCTCCAGGCCTTCCTTGAGTAAGAGATGTGAGCTCAGTGAGATTAGACTGGTTAAATAAAGGTAACTGATGAACAAAATGCCACATCCAGATATTCACATCCTTTTTTTTCTGCTTTTTGAGCAGCTGTGGCTGAGTGGTTAGAGCAGTCGTCCTCCAACGGGGGTTCGACTCCACCAGCAGTCACATGTTGAGTCCCTGGGGAAGACACTGAACGCCTCATCGCCTCTGATGTGTCCCATCGGAGTGTGAACGTGATCTAAAGCTCTGGTTAGGCTGTATGAATGTGTGTGGAGGTAAATGAGGCACAGGTTGTGTTGTAAAGAGCTTTGAGTATCTTGATTAGATGGAAAGGAGCTATAAAAGTACAGTCCATTTACCAGTTCACTAGGAGGTCATAGTCTGAACCCGAGGCTGCACGTTCGAGCCCAGGTTATGTCAAAAAGGGTGTTCTGTTGTAAAACAATTGTCATTTTTTTTACGCAAGCTCGCTGTGGTGACTCCTGCAGAAGGAAGAGGATGAAAAAGAAAAATGTGTTTCATTACTGTAACTTCTGGTGACGCCTGGTTCTGTTGGAAGTTTCTTCCTCGTGAGGGGTTTTTCTCTCCACTGTTGTCTCCGTGCTTTCTCAATACGAGTCAGTGATGAAGTTAAACTCAAAGCAGTCTGCGCCTCATATAAATAATATTAACTTACAAAGTACTTTTTATGCAGGAAGAGGGCTACCTGCATCATGAAGGACTCCACTCAACCAGCACACTCACTTTTTGCCCTGCTCCCCTCAGGCAGGAGGTTGCATTAAGTACAACCACTAGAGTAAAGCCCCCAGTATACTGCCGCGTACGTCCGTTCACGTGTACGTACACGTGTACGTACACGTGTACTGTACGCAGAGGGTTCAGACGTGATACTCCAGTGTACACCCCGAGTAGCTGCAGAGCAGCTTCACAGACAAGGGGCGTTTACCTTCGGGACAAAATGAGGTCGCCGATTGGTCATTTGCTGACACGCCTACTGAATTGATTGACAGGTCGGGGGGGGGGGGGGGGGAAGCGAGCGCTCTCAGCCTCAGCGGTGTTGTGTGTTTATATGTTGTTAATAAAAAGATCTAAAAAAAAAAAAAAAACAGAGCGCTGGCCCTGCAGCCCACACATCAGACCAGACCACCAGGAACTCTCCAGACACTCCCACAGCCACGCTGGACCTGAGTTTAATTCGCTCATGACAAATTCCTCTTTTTCTCACCATTTCAGTCATGGCATCAACGGAGGAGGAAGAGATCACTGCCTCTTGGCAACAACACAAAACAAAAGGCCAGATCAGGGATGAAGAAGGAATTTAATACATTGGTGTCGCATACGAAACAGTCCCTCGCTGGGCAGTTTATTGTGTGACACCGCGTACGCGGTCGTAAAAATTGAGCTTTGCACGGACATGCCCTGGGGGGTACGCTCGTACCTTCACGTATGGACATACGCAGCAGTATACTGGGGGCTTAAGAGCAGCTTCTACCCTGAACCTGTTACTCATGAATCCCTATCCAGGAAAAATCACTGTAAGAACAAAAAAAAAAGAAAAATTGCTGTAATGCTACTTTAGTTGGTGATATGTCACTTAATCTGTGCTGCTGATTATCCATGCTGCTCATTTCTTGCCTTTAAGCTGCTCATACCCATGTGCTCACTACAGACTCATGTTCAGGCTGCTGTTTAATATACCGTATTAATTTACATTATTAGTGTTTAGCATATATCTTAAATCCTTGTATGCTGTTCCTTTTTATATTCTACATTTTTGCTATTTTTGACTGTACTGGGACCTTGGATACACAATTCCGTCCCACGTCCTGTATGACGTGATGCGAATCACAATAAAGAACCTTGAACCTTGAATGCACATGAATGTTTCTATATAGTGCCCTGAGATGACCTGGTGTGACTTGGTGCTATATAAATAAACTGAATTGAACTTCTACAACACAACTACAATTTAGTGTACGTAACATATGACTTTCTCCTCAGACGTTATCAGTAATCCTCGTGGTCACCAATAACAGATAGATGCAAGATCTTATATTAATATTAGCTCGTTGATGCGGTCCGACTGCTGATTGTTGTGAAAGATTGTTCTTTTTGCATTACAGTTTTCTACATCCGTCACAGTAGGGATTGCTGAATCAGAAAAACACCTTGAAAGGTGTGAAAAGGAGCAGAATGAGGTCGATGCATGTGCTTTTTAAGAATTATTATAAAGTTATTCAGTTTTTAAAACAAAACAATTCTATATACAATAAGAAATACAATCACAAATAAAATGAAAAGCAGCAGATAGAAAAAAAATCATATCTGTCCCTTTTTTACAAACAGTTAATTAAAAAATAATAATCTTCAAATAACAAAAACAAAATGAATAACTCCTTTTCGAGCAACAATTCATACAAATACACATTAAGCTTTTTTTTTTTTTTTTCAAAAAAACAAATCAACTTTGATCAATCTCTTAAACATAGATATTGATCTGGCATTTTTAACATCACTCTCCAGATTATTCCATAATCTAATTCCTTGGACTGAAGTAGACCGTCCCTTCAAACTGGTTCTAAATTTAGGTTTCACAAATATCCCCTTAAGATTATAACAACTCTCTCTTAACAAAATTTAATTGGATATTTAAAGGTAATGTGTTATTATGAGCCGTATACATAACTGATAAAACATTATAATCTACCAAATCATGGAACTTCATGAACTTCAGTTGATAAAATATTGTACTTGATGGGTGACTGAAGTGCTTTCTGGTGATGATTCACCTGAGTGCATCCCAGGTGTGATGGGTTAAATGCAGAGAACCATTTTGCCGTTGTATGGGAACATACAATAATGACAACACACAGCACTTTACTTTAAACCTCCAAATAATAGTTAGTTGACCTTGATACAGTCTCTGCACGTCAACGCTCTTCTGTTGTCAGCAGACGTGATGCAACTGCAGCAGCTCCAAACTCTTGGTGGTTTTTGTTACAGGTATTTATTTTACAGCCTGGTGGTTGCAGGGGGTCTTTGCTACGCAGAGCCTCGTCCTCTCCTCCTGCACTGTTGCTGCAGACTGACATATTCCAAGAAGATATTCATCCGGCTCACAGAGTGCAGCACCTTTTGTTTTCTGTCTAACGTCCAGCATTAAGGGCTCTGTTGCCTTGTTAGTATGAACTTGGAGCTTGTGAAGAAACCTTAGACTTTGTGCTGTGAAGAAGGCTGCATTGATCGACAGGTTTTTTTGTCAGACACTTGGTTGGACAGTGTATGGGGTGATCATCAGGGTATGTTTGATCAGCTGTCAGCTCAGGGCCTAATGAAAAAATAATAATTAGATTTATCCACAAAATTCACAAGGCAGTATAAAAATAGTATATTATTGACATGTTTTATTAAAACATGGCAGCTGTGAGGAGCACAAAACGCCTGCGGATCATTAAGCAGAGTTCTGCAAAACTCCCATCAGCCCACCCGAAAAACTGCCTTTTGTAATTATATTCTCGCTGCCTCTGCGTTGGATTCTTCCTCTGAGATTTGTGTTGATGCAGGATTGATTTGATGGAGCTGTAATATGGCCTCTAAATTAGACAAAAATCTAAATTGGCGGGGTCTCTGTCCGCGCGGCCTGGAGACACTGCTGCAGCCTCGAACCGCAGTGAAGCCACAGCAGCAGGTGGAGGACAAGTGCATCGGCCCCGCTCTCACAGGCTCTGGACTGATGGCTGAGTCGGCTCTGAAGTCAGATATTCTGGCTTCAACTAAATCTGAAATCACAGCGATAATTAGGATGGAGATGAAGGTGGCTCTGACAGATGATTTTAATTTGATTAAGAACGAGCTGCAGGCGGTGAGGGCAGAGCTTGCTGGAAACACCCTCAGAGCAGAGTTTGACCAAGTCAAGCTAAGTGATACAAAGGCTGAAAACGGGCTGTCCATATGCTCAGATGAGGTGGAGGCTCTTCGTGGGACCATGGTGGAATAGAAAAATGAGGTGGATGGGCTGAGAAAAAGGCTTGAATCTGTGGAAGGGACTATGAACAGAACATTAGGATGATTGGAGTTCATGAGTTGCCGGGCTCATGCACACCTACAGGGATAGGCAAGATGCTAAAGGAGGTACTGAAGCTGGACAAGTCACCGCTGATCGACCACGTACACCGGATGCCGAGCAGGAGAGGTTCAGATGATAAATCAAGAGGTATTGTTATCAAGATTGTGTGGAGATATTACAATGAGCCTGCAGCGATGGTTCAAAGAATCATCCGTGCTCATCACAGCTAATTACACCACAAGCATGGCAAAGGTACGAGTGGCATTCACGGAGGTGAGGCGACTCCTGCGGAATTGACCAGGTGTCCGGTATGGACTTCTTTTTCCTGCACGGGTTTGCATCATGCATAGAGAGATGGACAAGGTTTTTGTCAATCCTGTTAAAGTTACGAAATATGTCAAGAGAAATGTCATTCCAGCAACAGGCGATGAGGAACGAAAGAAACCATAGGACTGGCCTCCCTCAACCAGCAATTTTTTAAAGCGTGTCTGACTCAATATTTGGCTGTTAGAGCCTTTAATGGTGGCATGTACAACATTTCATTTGTATTGGAGGGCAATTGTACAGTGGTAACGCTCTAAATTGATTACGTAACATCTGCTATATAGTATGCATCCCAATATATGAGCGTTTTTGTTTTTACTTTTTTTGGGTGGGGGGAGTTACACTTTTGATATTTGCGGTTATATTTGCATATCCTGTTGTTTCTTTTTATGTTTTTCTTAATCACTATTACTCCTATCATATGTGGGCAGACAGGAACCCAGATAGTTGGATTGTGTTCTCTAGGTTAAGTACAAATGTGCGGATTCTAAGTTGACAGTGGTTTTTGTCCTCTCCATGTTCGGGTAGGAGACAGGGGTGGGTTTATACCCAATCAGTCTTTTGTTTTGTTTTGTTTACTCTCTCTTATTTATTGGCTGGTGATACTTTCACTAAAATTAATGTTGCTTCGGTGTGTGACTTTGCTAAACCCATGACGGACTCCATAGTTTTCTCCGGCCCCCTCCCCAACCTGACCAGCGATGACATGTTTAGCCGTATGTCGTCATTCAAGCACAGGGTGTCCAGGTGGTGTTCTGACAACGACGGTGGCTACATAGATAACTGGAGTTCTTTCTGGTCTGATGCAGAGAGATGGCATCCATCATATTTTGGATGGAACCGCTACTCTTTCTAGAAATATGGCTGATTTTAAACAACAAGTCCATGCTCAATAATCCAGGTATACAATCCAACATTTTTCAGTCAGGTCATCTGGACAGTTTCTTTTTTTGTGCTGAAATGTTTCGCATTCCATCCAGAAGGCTTCATCAGTCAAGGAAACACACAACAAAACTGATTCTTCCCCCAACAGCTTACTCCAAAGTGGAACAAACCAGTTCTGCTTGTGAGAAGATGGTCTCTTTGGTACGCCCCCTCCTCCATTGCCGGCCCTCTTCCTTGTTGACAGTCTTGTCAAACTGGTTGAAAACAACAAAGTCCATGCTCGATAATCCAGGTATAAAATCCAACATTTTTCAGTCATGTCATCTGGACAGTTTCTTTTTTTGTGCTGAAACGATTCGCCTTCGGTCCAGAGACCACCCATGTTTCTGCCTATAATATTGCTCCCCATATGTGAAGTAGGTTGACTGCAGGCACAGTTTCAAGAGTTGACACAGTTGTTCTGTGGAAAGAGTGGTCCTGCTGCTCAGAGTGGTGTCTGATTCTGATTCTGTGGACTCTGTACCACAGAGCAGACAGCATCCCCACTAGCTCAGGAGCCAGGCAGAAGGAGAAATCCTACACAAGACAGGCTCTAGAGCAATGTGGATATCCTAACTGGGCCTTCCTGAAAGCAGAGAAGAAACCCAAACAGGACTCCAGTCAGCCATCAGGTGAAAAGGAGGAACCCAGACCCAGACCAGTGGTCATTCCAGATGTTGAGGGAGTATCAGAGAAACTGAGACGTTTATTTTCTAAACATAACGTCCCAGTGGCTTTTAAACCCCAAAATACATTAAAGACTGGTTCATCCCAAAGATCCAGTCCCCCGGCACAAACAGAGTAATGTTGTGTATGTTGTTCAGTGTCAGGAGGGTGATCAGTCTTACATCGGGGAAACTAAACAGCCACTGGCCAAAAGGATGGACCAGCACAGAAGATCAACATCATCAGGCCAGGACTCTGCGGTCTACACTCATCTCCAGGCCAGCGGTCACTCTTTCAGGGATGAAGATGTTCACATCCTGGACAGAGAGGAACGATGGTTTGAGAGAGGAGTAAAGGAGGCCATCTTTGTGAAAAGAAACCGTCCATCATTAAACAGGGGCGGAGCCTCCAGGTTCAACTGTCCCCCTCTTACAATGCTGTGATTGCTAGTATCACTCAGCCCTCTGTGAACAGTAAACAGCCATCAGGTGCTAATGATCCATTGTTAGGCTGATGGTCCTTCTTGAGCATGTGATCAGCTGGTTTTGGTTGTCAGCAGCAAACTGGTTGATCCACTCTGAGAAGGTGCTGTTTAAGAGACTGAGCTGAATACAGCTCCTCAGACTGAGGAAGTCCTCAGGATGAGAGACGAAACGTTTCTACATTTTTTTGTTGATTTGCTTTGTTTTTTTTTGTTTTTTTTTGAATGTCCAGAGGACCAGATTTAACTTTTTTAGATTTTTCTACCTGGAATATTGAGCATGCATCAGGATATCAAGTCTACTTTATTTATAGAGCACATTTAAAACAGAACCTGGTATCAAAGTGCTTAACAACAACAATAAATCAATGAGTAAATTAAAGAGAAAAAAAAAATATATATATACATATATATACAATACACTAATAATAATAACTGAAGAATTAATAAAAAGCATTTAAAACACAGGGTCACAGATTAAAAAACACTAGATCAACTCACACTGTGTGAAATGCCTGCGAGAACAGATGTTTTTTAAGCAGGGATTTGAAGTGAGGAAGGGAGGTGTTCTGCCTGATGTTGGGGGGCAGGTTGAAGGGAGGTG